>NW_024059081.1:0-41501 GCF_016432855.1 Salvelinus namaycush | reverse complement strand
ACCCATGCTCTACCAAGGTTTTACAGCACCACAATGCCTACTCCAGCCCATGCTCTACCAAGGTTTTACAGCACCACAATGCCTACTCCAGCCCCTAGCTCTACCAAGGTTTTACAGCACCACAATTGCCTTACTCCACCCATGCTCTACACAAGGTTTTACAGCAGCCACAATGCCTTAACTCCACACATGCTCTACCAAGGTTTTACAGCAACCACAATGCCTACTCCAGCCCATGCTCTACCAAGGTTTTTTACAGCACCACAATGGCCTACTCCCACCCATGCTCTACCAAGTTTTACTTTTTACAGCACCACAATGGCCTACTCCACCCATACAGCATCCACAATGCCTACTCCACCCATGCTCTACCAAGGTTTTACAGCACCGCAATGCCTACTCCACCCATGCTCAAACAAGGTTTTCCAGCTCACAGCTTTGACCTACTACAGAAGCTATGTTGGTATTGTACTTCAAACTATGTGGATATTTAGTCACTCTGGAGCTCTGTCAGAGTGACCATTGGGTTCTTGGTCATCTTCCTAACCAAGGCCCTTCTCCCCCAATGGCTCAGTTTGGCCAGGCAGCCAGCTCTAGGAAGAGTCTTGGTGGTTCCAATCTTCTTCCATTTAAGAATGATGGAGAACACTGTGTTCTTGGGGACCTTCAATGCTGCAGACATGTTTTGGTACCCTTCCCCAGACCTGTGCTTTGACACAATCCTGTCTCAGAGCTCTATGGACAATTCCTTCAACCTCATGGCTTGGCTTTAGCTCTGATATGCACTGTCATTTGTGGGATCTTATATAGACAGGTGTGTGCCTTTCCAAATCATATCCAATCAATTGAATTTCCCACAGGTGGACTCCAATCAAGTTGTAGAAACATCTCAAGGATCATCAATAGAAACAGGATGCACCTGAGCTCAATTTCGAATCTCATTGCAAAGGGTCTGAATAATGATTTAAATAAGATATTTCTGTTTTATATTTTTAATACATTTGCAAAAAAAAATCTAAAAACCTGTTTTCGCTTTGTCATTATGGGGTATTGTGTATAGATTGATGAGGGAAAAAGATAATTTAATCCATTTTAGAATAAGGCTGTAACATAACAAAATGTGGAAAAAGGTAAGGATTATGAATACTTTCTGAGTCTGTTCCATCGCTGGGTTAACCAGGCCCTGGCTATGACTTCATAGACATGGCCATTTGCATGTATATAGATTCTCCCCTTAAAGAGGGGAGGGGGGTGAATATCAACGGCTGCTTTTACGTTCAGCTTTAAGAGTCTATTGAAGCACCCGTCCGTCAATCTAAGTAACATAATAAAAAATATAAAAAATATTTAAAAAATCCTTATCAAAATCCGTCAGTGTACTATGCAGAAATTGATCCCCCCATTTCCTGGTTGTTAAAATTCTAATAGTTCACCTAATTTCAGTTTTTCACAAAACAAGCAAGTCTTGTGTAGAGAATCATTGTACCATCGAAACCGCTGTGAAATATATTTTCCATAACCAAAAATATTGTATTTTCAGCTGTTTTAAGCTGGTGTACAAAACCTAAAGTAAAAGCTGGAAAAACGACACTTAAGAACGGGAAGCCTAGAAATAGAGCACATAGAACAGATCTACTGCTTCTTAGACTGGCTTTCAATGAGAATGACAGATCTATAACACATAGAACAGATCTACCGCTTCTTAGACTGGCTTTCAATGAGAATGACAGATCTATAACACATAGAACAGATCTACCGCTTCTTAGACTGGCTTTCAATGAGAATGACAGATCTATAACACATAGAACAGATCTACCGCTTCTTAGACTTGCTTTCAATGAGAATGACAGATCCATAACACATAGAACAGATCTACCACTTCTTAGACTGGCTTTCAATGAGAATGACAGATCTATAACACATAGAACAGATCTACTGCTTCTTAGACTGGCTTTCAATGAGGATGACAGATCTATAACTCACATAGAACAGATCTACCACTTCTTAGACTGGCTTTCAATGAGAATGACAGATCTATAACACATAGAACAGATCTACCGCTTCTTAGACTGGCTTTCAATGAGAATGCCAGATCTATAACTCATAGAACAGATCTACCGCTTCTTAGACTGGCTTTCAATGAGAATGACAGATGTATAACACATAGAACAGATCTACCGCTTCTTCGACTGGCTTTCAATGAGAATGACAGATCCATAACACATAGAACAGATCTACCGCTTCTTAGACTGGCTTTCAATGAGAATGACAGATCTATAACACATAGAACAGATCTACCGCTTCTTAGACTGGCTTTCAATGAGAATGACAGATCTATAAAACATAGAACAGATCTACCTCTTCTTAGACTGGCTTTCAATGAGAATGACAGATCTATAACACATAGAACAGATCTACCGCTTCTCAGACTGGCTTTCAATGAGAATGACAGATCTATAAAACATAGAACAGATCTACCTCTTCTTAGACTGGCTTTCAATGAGAATGACAGATCTATAACACATAGAACAGCTCTACCGCTTCTCAGACTGGCTTTCAATGAGAATGACAGATCTATAACACATAGAACGGATCTACCGCTTATTAGACTGGCTTTCAATGAGAATGACAGATCTATAACACATAGAACAGATCTACCGCTTCTCAGACTGGCTTTCAATGAGAATGACAGATCTATAACACATAGAACAGATCTACCGCTTCTTAGACTGGCTTTCAATGAGAATGACAGATCTATAACTCGCATTTCTTGGTGAATTTGGTCAGATCGCCCAAAACTGTACATATTGCAGAGATATATTTTTTTTTAGCATCCATCACATCCTGTCAGCCTTCCGCATCTGTGGAAATCGGTCTTCTCACGAAAACGTCTGTGGTGTCTGAATGTTTTGGCCTAATTAACTAATATGATCACACTATGGGTTACCTTCAGACAGTTAAAACAATGTATGTAAGTAGTGCCAACAAAAAGAGGTGTTGAATACTCTACATGACCAAAAGTATGTGGACATCTGCTCATCCAACATCTCATTACAAAATCATGGGCTTTAATATGGAGTTGGTCCCCCCCTTTGCTGCTATAACAGCCTCCACTCTTCTGGGAAGGCTTTCCACTAGATGTTGGAACATTGCTGCAGGGACTTGCTTCCCTTCAGCCACAAGAGCACGAGTGAGGTCGGGCACTGATGTTAGGCGATTAGGCCTGGCTCACAGTCTGCGTTCCAATTCATCCCAAAGGTGTTCAATCGGGTTGAGGTCAGGTTCCTCCACACCGATCTCGAAAAAAAAACATTTCTGTATGAACCTCGCTTTGTGCACGGGGGCATTGTCATGCTGAAACAGGAAAGGGCCTTCCCCAAACTGTTGCAACAGAGTTGGAAGGACAGATTTGTCTAGAATGTCATTGTATTCTGTAGCGTTAAGATTTCCCTTCACTGGAACTAAGGGGCCCGAACCATGAAAAACAGCCCCAGACCATTATTCCTCCTCCACCTCCAAACGTTACCGTTGGCACTATGCATTGGGGTAGGTAGAGTTCTCCTGGCATCCGCCAAACCCAGATTTGTCCGTCGGACTGCCAGATGGTGAAGCGTGATTCATCACTCCAGAGAACGTGTTTCCACTGCTCCAGTGTCCAATGGCGGCGAGTTTTACACCACTCCACCCAACGCTTTGCATTGTGAATGGTGATCTTAGGCTTGTGTGCGGCTGCTCGGCCATGGAAACCCATTTTATGAAGCTCCCGAGGAACAGTTTTTGTGCTGACGTTGCTTCCAGAGGCAGTTTGGAACTCGGTAGTGAGTGTTGTAACCGAGGACAGACGATTTTTACGCGCTACTCACTTCAGCACTCTGCGCTCCCGTTCTGTGAGCTTGTGTGGCCTACCACTTTGCAGCTGAGCCGTTGTTTCTCCTAGACGTTTCCACATCACAATAACAACACTTACAGTTGACCAGGGAAGCTCTAGCAGGGCAGAAATTTGACAAACTGACTTGTTGGAAAGGTGGCATCCTATGACGGTGCCACGTTGAAAGTCACTGAGCTCTTCAGTAAGGCCATTCTACTGCCAATGTTTGTCTATGGAGATTGCATGGCTGTGTGCTCGATTTTATACACCTGTCAGCAACGGGTGTGGCTGAAATAGCCGAATCCACTAATTTGAAGGGGTGTCCACATACTTTTGTATATATTGTGTATGTGTCCAAAACATGTTTATATTTCCTGAGCTTTCATATATCTCCTAAATATAGGAGAGATACCTTAAAACTATTTTTTGACTGTCTGTTCGGCAAAGGAATATTTAGAGGGATGAATGAGCCAATTGGAAGCTGGGAATGATTAGGTGGCCATGATGGTATGAGGGCCATATTGGGAAGTTAACACCACTACTCTTACAAGAAGTGCCATGGGATCTTTAGTGACCACAGAGTCAGGACACCCGTTTAACATCCCATCCGAAAGACGGCACCTTTTTTTAGACCAGAGGAAAGGGTGCCTCCTACTGGCCCTCCAACACCACTTCCAGCAGCTTCTGGTCTCCCATCCAGGGTTGGTTCTCTATTGGCACATGAGAGCGATAAATGTTACATTTAATCAAAATTGTTGCCAATACAAACTTATTCAGTTGGAAAGATGGCAAGTCTAATGGTCACTGTATGGAAGCTGTGGTCTTGCTTTTATCCGACTCCTAGATATTGAGCTAGGTTCTGGTCTAGGTTGGGGCTAGGTCTGGGCTAGGTCTGGGCTAGGTTGGGGCTAGGTCTGGGCTAGGTCTGGGCTAGGTCTGGGTTAGGTTGGGGCTAGGTCGGGGCTAAGTCTGGGTTAGGTCGGGGCTAGGTATGGGTTAGGTCGGGGCTAGGTCGGGGCTAGGTCTGGGCTAGGTCTGGGCTAGGTCTGGGCTAGGTTGGGGCTAGGTCTGGGCTAGGTCTGGGCTATGTCTGGGTTAGGTCGGGGCTAGGTCTGGGCTAGGTCTGGGCTTGGTCTGGGTTAGGTCGGGGCTAAGTCTGGGTTAGGTCGGGGCTAGGTATGGGTTAGGTCGGGGCTAGGTCGGGGCTAGGTCTGGGCTAGGTCTGGGCTAGGTCGGGGCTAGGTCGGGGCTAAGTCTAGGTTAGGTCGGGGCTAGGTCGGGGATAGGTCAGGGCAAGACATTATATTTTTTCATAATACTAACAACCCTCTTAAAAATCTGGGATGTGGTTCTCGGTAACGGCCAGACGGCTCATGACGAGAGGCGGGATGTAGCCTAGCGGGCCGGCAGGTAGCCTAGCGGTTAAGAGCAGGTAGCCTAGCGGGCCGGCAGGTAGCCTAGCGGTTAAAAGCAGGTAGCCTAGCGGATAAGAGCAGGTAGCCTAGCAGGCCGGCGGGTAGCCTAGCGGTTAAGAGTGTAGGGACGGCAGCTAGCCTAGCGGGCCGGCAGGTAGCCTAGTGGTTAAGAGCAGGTAGCCTAGCGGGCCGGCAGGTAGCCTAGCGTTTAAGAGCGCTGGGCCAGTAACCGAAAGGTCGCTGTTTCGAATCCCCGAGCTGACAAGGTAAAAAAATATGTTGATGTTCCCTTGAGCAAGGTACTTAACCCTAATGGCTCCTGTAAGTCACTCTGGATAAGAGAGGCTGCTAAATGACTAGAATGTTGGCTGAGATACGATGGTAGGGATTTGAATTTAACATTGAGCTTCAATCAACCCCTACCGACCGGTTCGACTATAACTCAGGCTAACACTGACCTGTTCAACAGCAATCAATGATAAGAAGAAGAATACATCTCAGAGTCCTGTGTGTTCAGCTCAGGGCTAACTAATACACACACGGGCCTCTATTTGGGTCAGCTACCAGAGCCATATTATAATGTGTGTTCAGCTCAGGGCTAACTAATAGACACACGGGCCTCTATTTGGGTCAGCTACCAGAGCCATATTATAATGTGTGTTCAGCTCAGGGCTAACTAATAGACACACGGGCCTCTATTTGGGTCAGCTACCAGAGCCATATTACAATGTGTGTTCAATTCAGGGCTAACTAATAGACACACAGGCCTCTATTTGCGTCAACTACCAGAGCCATATTATAATGTGTGTTCAGCTCAGGGCTAACTAATAGACACACGGGCCTCTATTTGGGTCAGCTACCAGAGCCATATTACAATGTGTGTTCAATTCAGGGCTAACTAATAGACACACAGGCCTCTATTTGGGTCAACTACCAGAGCCATATTATAATGTGTGTTCAGCTCAGGGCTAACTAATAGACACACGGGCCTCTATTTGGGTCAGCTACCAGAGCCATATTACAATGTGTGTTCAATTCAGGGCTAACTAATAGACACACAGGCCTCTATTTGGGTCAACTACCAGGGCCATATTACAGCATAATAAGCACATCATCCTGCTGTAATATGGCTCTACTTGATTCAATTGGAGGTCTGTGTATTTATTATAGCCCCTGTCTGTATGTTAGCCCCTAGCTGAACATGCAGGTTTCAGTCTGAGAATTCATGGTTAAAAAAAATATGGCAATTTTTTCCAATTTCCTGTTTTGGAGATAAGAGGTTATCATCAAACAGCGATGATATGAAAAGATAATCAAGGTCTGCAGTGTGGAGTAATGAGTAAGCATGAAACCTGCATGTTGAGCTATTATCTCTGGTCTTCATTATTAAACATCTTTTCAACACCAATCAATGATGAATAACTTTCACACACAGCGTACATCGAAAACTTGCATATTCAGCTATACGGGCCACATGTTCATATAACACAGGCTTAACACGAGATATCTCTGGCCTTCAAACTGGAATCCATAATGGTGAAACTGCCACGTCCGTTTGGGATATTACAACAACAAAGAAGTTATTGCAAAAAAAAAAAAAAAACGTTTTCCCCCTCTCTGACATCATAATATGTACTGCCATTTTGTTTTTTTTACGTCGCTGCTGGACGGTGCTCACCTCCATTCGCCAACAAAACAAAAACAAATGAGGTGGGCGCCAACAGTGGCGCTGTTTGTCCCCACTGCAGACTCCATCTTTAATGAACAGCGGTTCAACACCAATCAATGACGAATAACGTTCAGACAGAGTACACTAAACTACGACCTGCATGTTGAGCTACGGGAACATTTACGTAGAACGCAGGTTAATACGGACTTTTCAACAGCGAATCAATTATGAAAAAGAATAACTTTTCACACTAAAACAATTATTAAGTGTCATTTATCACGAAATGTCGTCTTGAGTCACTGACATTATTAAGATCTGTACTTATCTATTTCATAATTATTATTATGTTTCCTGGTTAGATATTACGCTTTTTAACAATATCTTCAAAAACATTCTCATTACCGTAACAGTTTTTCAAAGTCCCAAAAAGTTATGAACAAAACAAATGTTAACATTGCTGCCCTAATGAAAATGCCTGAACACTAAAAATACTAATATTTCAAATGAAATTATACAATTATTATAAAATTTGATCATACTTTTCCCAATTTGAGCTCTTTAGCCATTTCAGTAATGAGAAGGCCAAGTGGGGTAAAGGGGGTGTTGAAGAATAAGAACCTCATTCTGAAGGCATATTAGTGAATAAATTAACTTGATCTCATCTATGGACTACTACATTTAAAATAAACTGACTCGAGAATTTAACCGGGATGCATTTCGGTCATGAGAATTTGCGGTGAAAATGTTACAAAATTCTGGCGAAAATGGAAAAATGTATTTATAAAACGACACTTTCTCAAAAAACCTAGACATCTTACTCTTCAGAATTATAGCTGATTTTTTTTGGCGGATGCATCATGGATTTGTTACTCAATTTGCCACAGACATTTTTAAAACTGGTTTCATGAGAATCACCCAGCTAGGGAACTAACACACACGGACCTCCAACTCGAATCAACTAGAGCCACATTAGGAGAAGAGTGATAGACTATTGAAATTATACCCAGGATGTTGAGCAAATTCTCTCTGGTCTTCATGAACAGCCGTTCAACACCAATCAAAGAGGAATAACTTTCCCACTGCTTGTTGAGCTACAGACAGGTCTCTGTATAACACGGGCTGAAACCTGCTACATAGACACACAGAAACCATATTCAACAGCAATCAAAGAGGAATAACTTTCCCACTGCTTGTTGAGCTACAGACAGGTCTCTGTATAACACGGGCTGAAACCTGCTAACATAGACACACAGAAACCATATTCAACAGCAATCAAAGACAAACAAGAATAACGTTCAAGACGCCAACCTGTATGTTCACCAGCTATTCTCTCTGACCTTTATTATTATTATTATTATTATTATTATTTAAATGTAACATTTATTTAACTAGGCAAGTCAGTTAAGAACAAATTCTTAATTACAATTAACGGACTACACCCGCCAGAAAACCCGGACGACGCTGGGCCAATTGCGCGCCACCCTATGGGAACTCACAATCACGGCCGCTTGTGATACAGCCTGGATTCAAACCAGGGGGTCTGTAGTGACGTCTCTAGCACTGAGATGCAGTGCCTTAGACCGCTGCGCCACTCGGGAGCCCAAATGAGCAGCTGTTCAACACCAATCAATACTGCATTTAACACAGGTTAACAGAGACAGACTTACAGACACATTTACAATGTAAATACATATAAATACGAGGTATATATTTTTAGATGTAAAACAGGATAACATGCATCCATCCATCCAGTCAGTTCATTTAATGAAATCTACTACTGGTAACCAGGCTGAGGGTTCCTCAGACCCTAACCAGGCTGAGGGGTTACTCAGACCCTAACCAGGCTGAGGGTTCCTCAGACCCTAACCAGGCTGAGGGGTTACTCAGACCCTAACCAGGCTGAGGGTTACTCAGACCCTAACCAGGCTGAGGGGTTACTCAGACCCTAACCAGGCTGAGGGTTCCTCAGACCCTAACCAGGCTGAGGGTTCCTCAGACCCTAACCAGGCTGAGGGTTCCTCAGACCCTAACCAGGCTGGGGGTTCCTCAGACCTTAACCAGGCTGAGGGGTTCCTCAGACCCTAACCAGGCTGAGGGTTCCTCAGACCCTAACCAGGCTGAGGGGTTACTCAGACCCTAACCAGGCTGAGGGTTCCTCAAACCCTAACCAGGCTGAGGGTTCCTCAAACCCTAACCAGGCTGAGGGGTTACTCAGACCCTAACCAGGCGGAGGGTTCCTCAGACCCTAACCAGGCTGAGGGGTTACTCAGACCCTAACCAGGCTGAGGGTTCCTCAGACCCTAACCAGGCTGAGGGTTCCTCAGACCCTAACCAGGCTGGAGGTTCCTCAGACCCTAACCAGGCTGAGGGTTCCTCAGGCCCTAACCAGGCTGAGGGTTCCTCAGACCCTTACCAGGCTGAGGGGTTACTCAGACCCTAACCAGGCTGAGGGTTCCTCAGACCCTAACCAGGCTGAGGGTTCCTCAGACCCTAACCAGGCTGGAGGTTCCTCAGACCCTAACCAGGCTGAGGGTTCCTCAGGCCCTAACCAGGCTGAGGGTTCCTCAGACCCTTACCAGGCTGAGGGGTTACTCAGACCCTAACCAGGCTGAGGGGTTACTCAGACCCTAACCAGGCTGAGGGGTTCCTCAGACCCTAACCAGGCTGAGGGGTTCCTCAGACCCTAACCAGGCTGAGGGTTCCTCAGACCCTAACCAGGCTGAGGGGTTACTCAGACCCTAACCAGGCTGAGGGTTCCTCAGACCCTAACCAGGCTGAGGGTTCCTCAGACCCTAACCAGGTGGAGGGTTACTCAGACCCTAACCAGGCTGAGGGTTCCTCAGACCCTAACCAGGCTGAGGGTTCCTCAGACCCTAACCAGGCTGAGGGGTTACTCAGACCCTAACCAGGCTGAGGGTTCCTTAGACCCTAACCAGGCTGAGGGGTTACTCAGACCCTAACCAGGCTGAGGGTTCATCAGACCCTAACCAGGCTGAGGGTTCCTCAGACCCTAACCCCCTATTTATCTTGTGGCTTGTATGTTGGTACTCTAGGGCTGCCTCCCAAACTAAAACCCTATTCCCTATATAGTGCACTACTTTGACCATTAGACCAGGGCCCATAGAGTTCTGGTCAGAAGTAGTGCACTATGAAAGGTAATAGGGTTTCATTTGGACGCACCTAATACTCCCCCTAGTGACGGTGCGTTTTATAATGACACTAAACCGTCCTGTATCTAATGAATGTATCTTTCTCCACAGACCATCACATTGTGGTCCAGAGCCAACGCTGTTTTCCCATTCATTTAAAAGTAAGCAATCGTACTTTTACTTTTAAAAGCGATCGTTTTAAAAAACTATGAATAAGAAAAAACCCCTGAGTTAGGTGGATAGCTGAAGCATGACAGTCTCATATTCAGATGTACCCGAGTTCGGCTATATTCCACAAGGAATTTTCTCTGCGCTTTTCAACAGGCAACGAATAATAGAACACACTGCAGCCTTAGGAAATGACCACATCTACTTTATAACTCAATCTGTATCTTTAAGATGATTTTTAACTTATCCAACCTCTGTCATATCAGACTGTAATGTCAGTTAAATATGACAATCAAGTCGGCCGGCTGAGTTGGTGAAGATTTCTTTGGGACCTTTTTAGCTAATTTAAACTAACAGGAAAAATAGATACTTTTGTTAAAAATAATTGCTTGTTATTATCCTATTCAACATCTGTTACAAAACTCTGATCAACACGCGATAAAGATGCTGAATCCCCACACCGCACTACCCTCCCCAACTGTGCCTGTTGCCGCTGTTAACTGCTGAGTGCGTTATTCATAAACTTTCTGATCATAAAACAAAGCGTCTTTCTCCGCTTACCTGAAGCAGCAACGATCCCAACCCAAATCCGACAGAAACACGTCAAATCTCTCTTCATTTCCGATTCTCCCGTCCTGCGGAGGTTTAACCGATTATTATTTTATTACAAAACGTCGCGTGTTTGAGGTGTTGATGAGTGCAGAGAGAGAGAGGAGAGAAAGGAAAAGGAGGAAAGTAAAACTCTGTGAGTTGAATGGGACAAACTCAGGTGCGCTTGCTGTGGAACCGGGAAACCGTGACTCTGTCACCAGAACCCGGTGAGGAGGATGTGCAGGGTGAAATAGAGGAGAGAGAAAAAAAGCGTTTTTCTCTTTTCCTGTTAAAAAAACAAAGGATGCAGCCAGGCATGAATGGACACCACAATCATTTTGACTGGGACGCGCACATTGGACACACGTACGTACGCACACGCCCAAACACACACACACACACACACACACACACACACACACACACACACACACACACACACACACACACACACACACACACACACACACACACACACACACACACACACACACACACGCAACTCTCGTTAATAAATTAGGCTAAGCCTTCCAGTCACCGTAGAGGAATGACACATGTCCTTCCTGGAGTGAAGATGTGATCCCAACACTATATTATCACCCCGTTAGACTGCTTCCTTTAACTGGTAGGTCACTGTTGCTTCTCTTGAAATGCAACACTTCACATCCAAGTCATTTACCAATTCACAATTTTGAACTGTAACCTTAGACATAAATAGGCGAGTTAATGAAAGCTAAATGCTTGACTTAGTCTCCTCCGTTTATAAGTCACTGTAAAGAATTAACTAATTTCCCCATTACAACTTGAACCTTCTGGCATTTAAATAGTTCATGTGAGTTTTATCCTGGACTTGATTCAGTCCCCTCCATTTATTTCAGGATCATAGGAAAAAAATAACTTTTTAGCATAATTGAAAACTTGTTTTAATGGTTAATTAACAATTGGATTCTGGTAAGGTCATGCCAAAAGTGTCTGTCAATATCAATTTCAGTCTCAGAGATCTTTAAGTCTCTCAGAGATCTTTAAGTCCCTCAGAGATCTTTAAGTCCCTCAGAGATCTTTAAGTTCCTCAGAGATCTTTAAGTTCCTCAGAGATCTTTAAGTCCCTCAGAGATCTTTAAGTTCCTCAGAGATCTTTAAGTCCCTCAGAGATCTTTAAGTTCCTCAGAGATGCTATATATTTTTTCCATCACTACTTCCATGCATGAGAACATGTTGTTTCCACCGAATAACACAACTGACAGACAGACAGACAGACAGACAGACAGACAGACAGACAGACAGACAGACAGACAGACAGACAGACAGACAGACAGACAGACACACACACACACACACACACACACACACACACACACACACACACACACACACACACACACACACACACACACCAAACACGCACACACACACACACACACCGGACACGCACACACACAAGGCTGTTGGGAATAAGCATCTCTTAAGTAGCCCTAATTATCCCCGCTGATGGAAGATCACATGTGGTATCAGTGGCATCAAGCTAATAACATTTCCAATAAAACACAAATGAAAGATCATTTTCTATAAAGATCCAGGCAGCCTCTCGTTTTAACAATAAATTATCGAGGTCACCCCCTCTCCTAGGGAGGGCGACGTGTTCGATGCCGATATAACGTGGAGACACAATCGAGTGGTTTGCTTCCAAAAAGCGGGCCGCAACTGGGTAAGTAGAGTTTATGGACGTAATGGTGCCACGACGCTCCGAGATTCTACTTTTAATTCACGCTTTGTTTTACCCACATAGATACAAGACATCTGGAAATGGACAGGCTGTCACACCCTGATCTGGTTCCCCTGTCTTTGTGCTTGTCTCCACCCCCCCCCCCCCCCCCCCCCCCTCCAGGTGTCGCCCATCTCCCCTCATTATCCCCAGTGTATTTATACCTGTGTTCTCTGTTTGTCTGTTGCTAGTTCGTCTTGTTCGTCAAGCCTACCAGCGTTTTCCCCTTGCTCCTGTCTGTTTCTAGGCCCTGTTTTCTGGTTTTCCCGGTTTTGACCACTCTGCCTGCCCTGACCCTGAGCCTGCCTGCCGTTCTGTACCTTGTCACACCACCCTGGATAGTTGACCTCTGCCTGCCCTGACCCTGAGCCTGCCTGCCGTTCTGTACCTTGTCACACCACCCTGGATAGTTGACCTCTGCCTGCCCTGACCCTGAGCCTGCCTGCCGTTCTGTACCTTGTCACACCACCCTGGATAGTTGACCTCTGCCTGCCCTGACCCTGAGCCTGAGCCTGCCTGCCGTTCTGTACCTTGTCACACCACCCTGGATAGTTGACCTCTGCCTGCCCTGACCCTGAGCCTGAGCCTGCCTGCCGTTCTGTACCTTGTCACACCACCCTGGATAGTTGACCTCTGCCTGCCCTGACCCTGAGCCTGCCTGCCGTTCTGTACCTTGTCACACCACCCTGGATAGTTGACCTCTGCCTGCCCTGACCCTGAGCCTGCCTGCCGTTCTGTACCTTGTCACACCACCCTGGATAGTTGACCTCTGCCTGCCCTGACCCTGAGCCTGCCTGCCGTTCTGTACCTTGTCACACCACCCTGGATAGTTGACCTCTGCCTGCCCTGACCCTGAGCCTGCCTGCCGTTCTGTACCTTGTCACACCACCCTGGATAGTTGACCTCTGCCTGCCCTGACCCTGAGCCTGCCTGCCGTTCTGTACCTTGTCACACCACCCTGGATAGTTGACCTCTGCCTGCCCTGACCCTGAGCCTGCCTGCCATTCTGTACCTTGTCACACCACCCTGGATAGTTGACCTCTGCCTGCCCTGACCCTGAGCCTGCCTGCCGTTCTGTACCTTGTCACACCACCCTGGATAGTTGACCTCTGCCTGCCCTCTGCCTGACCTCTGCCTGACCTCTGCCTGCCCTCTGCCTGACCTCTGCCTGCCCTTGAACTGTCTATTTTGCCTGCCCCCTGTTCTAGTAATACACTTTAGTTACTTCGACACTGTCTGCATCTGGGTCTTCTCCTGAAACGTGATACAGGCTATCAGCTTTATGTTAGAGGAAGATACAGGACATTTGGAAATGAGAAACCTCTGTAGTAAAACACACAGACATGCAGGCAGGTTTGCTCACAGACTAACACACACCCAGACATGCAGGCAGTGATGTGAAGTACTTAAGTAAAAATACTGTGTGTGTGTGTGTGTGTTATTATGAGACTGTGTGTGTGTGTGTGTGTGTGTGTGTGTGTGTGTGTGTGTGTGTGTGTGTGTGTGTGTGTGTGTGTGTGTGTGTGTGTGTGTGTGTGTGTGTGTGTGTGTGTGTGTGTTATTATGAGAGTGTGTGGTGTGTTATTATGAGACTGTGGTGGTGTGTTATTATGAGACTGTGTGTGTGTGTGTGTGTGTGTGTGTGTGTGTGTGTGTGTGTGTGTGTGTGTGTGTGTGTGTGTGTGTGTGTGTGTGTGTGTGTGTGTGTGTGTGTGTGTGTGTGTGTGTGTGTGTGTGTTATTATGAGAGTGTGTGGTGTGTTATTATGAGACTGTGGTGGTGTGTTATTATGAGACTGTGTGTGTGTGTGTGTGTGTGTGTGTGTGTGTGTGTGTGTGTGTGTATGTGTGTGTGTGTGTGTGTGTGTGTGTGTGTGTGTGTGTGTGTGTGTGTGTGTGTGTGTGTGTGTGTGTGTTATTATGAGAGTGTGTGGTGTGTTATTATGAGACTGTGGTGGTGTGTTATTATGAGACTGTGTGTGTGTGTGTGTGTGTGTGTGTGTGTGTGTGTGTGTGTGTGTGTGTGTGTGTGTGTGTGTGTGTGTGTGTGTGTGTGTGTGTGTGTGTGTGTGTGTGTGTGTGTGTGTTATTATGAGACTGTGTGGTGTGTTATTCTGAGACTGTGTGGTGTGTGTGTGTGTGTGTGTGTGTGTGTGTGTGTGTGTGTGTGTGTGTGTGTGTGTGTGTGTGTGTGTGTGTGTGTGTGTGTGTGTGTGTGTGTGTGTGTGTGTGTGTTATTATGAGAGTGTGTGGTGTGTTATTATGAGACTGTGTGGTGTGTTATTCTGAGACTGTGTGGTGTGTTATTCTGAGACTGTGTGGTGTGTGTGTGTGTGTGTGTGTGTGTAGAGTATGCCTTGGCTTCAGTATCAGGCTCCATACGAGCTGTTCAGGGCTCACTGAGCCATGACACCATACTGACCTGAACACCACACTCAGAAGTGATGCAGGGGGATCCACACCGCAGCTTGAACCAGCAACCTTCCTGTGCCATACAGCCCCAGACCACTTTACAGAGACGATGGTACTTTCACATACAGAGAAGGACTTTTTCATATTCCATACAGGGAGGCTACAATAACAACAATTACAATTACAACTTTCCTTCATTCATTAGTACAACAGCTCCTTGTTTTGACGTGAAAACTGCAACTAAATATTAGGACGGTGTTCCTAATACGCTTTGTATACTCAGTGCATAGTGCCTTGTATTGTACTCCTCTGGTCAAAAGAATTGCACTATATAGGGAACAGGAGGCCATTTTGGACACAGAAAATATCCAGTCCCCTGCAGTATGAGAGGAACCACAGGCACAGTCCCCTGCAGTATGAGAGGAAACACAGACACAGTCCCCTGCAGTATGAGAGGGACCACAGACACAGACACAGTCCCCTGCAGTATGAGAGGGACCACAGACACAGTCCCCTGCAGTATGAGAGGGACCACAGACACAGACACAGTCCCCTGCAGTATGAGGAACCACAGACACAGTCCCCTGCAGTATGAGAGGGACCACAGACACAGTCCCCTGCAGTATGAGAGGGACCACAGACACAGACACAGTCCCCTGCAGTATGAGAGGGACCACAGACACAGACGCAGTCCCCTGCAGTATGAGAGGAAACACAGACACAGACACAGTCCCCTGCAGTATGAGAGGGACCACAGACACAGACACAGTCCCCTGCAGTATGAGAGGGACCACAGACACAGTCCCCTGCAGTATGAGAGGGACCACAGACACAGTCCCCTGCAGTATGAGAGGGACCACAGACACAGTCCCCTGCAGTATGAGAGGAACCACAGACACAGACACAGTTCCCTGCAGTATGAGAGGGACCACAGACACAGACACAGTCCCCTGCAGTATGAGGGACCACAGACACAGTCCCCTGCAGTATGAGAGGGACCACAGACACAGTCCCCTGCAGTATGAGAGGGACCACAGACACAGTCCCCTGCAGTATGAGAGGAACCACAGGCACAGTCCCCTGCAGTATGAGAGGAACCACAGACACAGACACAGTTCCCTGCAGTATGAGAGGGACCACAGACACAGACACAGTCCCCTGCAGTATGAGAGGGACCACAGACACAGTCCCCTGCAGTATGAGAGGAACCACAGACACAGACACAGTTCCCTGCAGTATGAGAGGGACCACAGACACAGACACAGTCCCCTGCAGTATGAGGGACCACAGACACAGTCCCCTGCAGTATGAGAGGGACCACAGACACAGTCCCCTGCAGTATGAGAGGAACCACAGACACAGTCCCCTGCAGTATGAGAGG
The DNA here is from genome assembly GCF_016432855.1 of Salvelinus namaycush. Taxonomy (NCBI): domain Eukaryota; kingdom Metazoa; phylum Chordata; class Actinopteri; order Salmoniformes; family Salmonidae; genus Salvelinus; species Salvelinus namaycush. The sequence continues at coordinate 25,087 of NW_024059081.1, read as the reverse complement.
AACCACAGGCACAGTCCCCTGCAGTATGAGAGGAACCACAGACACAGACACAGTTCCCTGCAGTATGAGAGGGACCACAGACACAGTCCCCTGCAGTATGAGAGGGACCACAGACGCAGACACAGTCCCCTGCAGTATGAGAAGGACCACAGACACAGACACAGTCCCCTGCAGTATGAGAGGAACCACAGATGCAGACACAGTCCCCTGCAGTATGAGAGAAACCACAGACACAGACACAGTACCCTGCAGTATGAGATGAACCACAGACACAGACACAGTCCCCTGCAGTATGAGAGGAACCACAGACACAGACACAGTCCCCTGCAGTATGAGATGAACCACAGACACAGACACAGTCCCCTGCAGTATGAGAGGAACCACAGACACAGACACAGTCCCCTGCAGTATGAGAGGGACCGCAGACACAGACACAGTCCCCTGCAGTATGAGAGAAACCACAGACACAGACACAGTCCCCTGCAGTATGAGATGAACCACAGACACAGACACAGTCCCCTGCAGTATGAGATGAACCACAGACACAGACACAGTCCCCTGCAGTATGAGATGAACCACAGACACAGACACAGTCCCCTGCAGTATGAGATGAACCACAGATGCAGATCCAGTCCCCTGCAGTATGAGATGAACCACAGACACAGACACAGTCCCCTGCAGTATGAGAGGAACCACAGACACAGATCCAGTCCCCTGCAGTATGAGATGAACCACAGACACAGACACAGTCCCCTGCAGTATGAGATGAACCACAGATGCAGATCCAGTCCCCTGCAGTATGAGATGAACCACAGACACAGACACAGTCCCCTGCAGTATGAGAGGAACAACAGACGACGCAGTCCCCTGCAGTATGAGATGAACCACAGATCCAGTCCCCTGCAGTATGAGAGGAACCACAGATCCAGTCCCCTGCAGTATGAGAGGAACCACAGACACAGACACAGTCCCCTGCAGTATGAGAGGAACCACAGACACAGTCCCCTGCTGTATGAGAGGAATCAGACTGCCTCCAGACTGCTGCTAGGGGGTACAGCTACGCTAACCCCCACTACAGCCCCCCAGCCCCCTCTGTACCCCCTAGCAACAGTCTGGAGGTCTGATCTCTGTACCCCATAGCAACAGTCTGGAGGTCTGATCTCTGCTCTCTGTACCCCCTAGCGACAGTCTGGAGGTCTGATCTCTGCTCTCTGTACCCCCTAGCAACAGTCTGGAGGTCTGATCTCTGTACCCCATAGCAACAGTCTGGAGGTCTGATCTCTGCTCTCTGTACCCCCTAGCAACAGTCTGGAGGTCTGATCTCTGTACCCCCTAGCAGCAGTCTGGAGGTCTGATCTCTGTACCCCCTAGCAGCAGTCTGGAGGTCTGATCTCTGTACCCCCTAGCAGCAGTCTGGAGGTCTGATCTCTGCTCTCTGTACCCCCTAGCAACAGTCTGGAGGTCTGATCTCTGCTCTCTGTACCCCCTAGCAACAGTCTGGAGGTCTGATCTCTGTACCCCCTAGCAGCAGTCTGGAGGTCTGATCTCTGTACCCCCTAGCAGCAGTCTGGAGGTCTGATCTCTGTACCCCCTAGCAACAGTCTGGAGGTCTGATCTCTGCTCTCTGTACCCCCTAGCAGCAGTCTGGAGGTCTGATCTCTGTACCCCCTAGCAACAGTCTGGAGGTCTGATCTCTGTACCCCCTAGCAACAGTCTGGAGGTCTGATCTCTGTACCCCCTAGCAACAGTCTGGAGGTCTGCTCTCTGTACCCCCTAGCAACAGTCTGGAGGTCTGCTCTCTGCTCTCTGTACCCCCTAGCAGCAGTCTGGAGGTCTGATCTCTGTACCCCCTAGCAACAGTCTGGAGGTCTGATCTCTGTACCCCCTAGCAACAGTCTGGAGGTCTGATCTCTGTACCCCCTAGCAACAGTCTGGAGGTCTGATCTCTGTACCCCCTAGCAACAGTCTGGAGGTCTGATCTCTGTACCCCCTAGCAACAGTCTGGAGGTCTGCTCTCTGTACCCCCTAGCAACAGTCTGGAGGTCTGCTCTCTGCTCTCTGTACCCCCTAGCAACAGTCTGGAGGTCTGCTCTCTGTACCCCCTAGCAACAGTCTGGAGGTCTGCTCTCTGCTCTCTGTACCCCCTAGCAGCAGTCTGGAGGTCTGATCTCTGTACCCCCTAGCAACAGTCTGGAGGTCTGATCTCTGTACCCCCTAGCAACAGTCTGGAGGTCTGATCTCTGTACCCCCTAGCAACAGTCTGGAGGTCTGCTCTGTGTACCCCCTAGCAACAGTCTGGAGGTCTGCTCTCTGCTCTCTGTACCCCCTAGCAGCAGTCTGGAGGTCTGATCTCTGTACCCCCTAGCAACAGTCTGGAGGTCTGATCTCTGTACCCCCTAGCAACAGTCTGGAGGTCTGATCTCTGTACCCCCTAGCAACAGTCTGGAGGTCTGATCTCTGTACCCCCTAGCAGCAGTCTGGAGGTCTGCTCTCTGTACCCCCTAGCAACAGTCTGGAGGTCTGCTCTCTGCTCTCTGTACCCCCTAGCAGCAGTCTGGAGGTCTGATCTCTGTACCCTGCAGTATGAGATGAACCACAGACACAGACACAGTCCCCTGCAGTATGAGATGAACCACAGATGCAGATCCAGTCCCCTGCAGTATGAGATGAACCACAGACTCTGTACCCCCTAGCAACAGTCTGGAGGTCTGATCTCTGTACCCCCTAGCAACAGTCTGGAGGTCTGATCTCTGTACCCCCTAGCAACAGTCTGGAGGTCTGCTCTGTGTACCCCCTAGCAACAGTCTGGAGGTCTGCTCTCTGCTCTCTGTACCCCCTAGCAGCAGTCTGGAGGTCTGATCTCTGTACCCCCTAGCAACAGTCTGGAGGTCTGATCTCTGTACCCCCTAGCAACAGTCTGGAGGTCTGATCTCTGTACCCCCTAGCAACAGTCTGGAGGTCTGATCTCTGTACCCCCTAGCAGCAGTCTGGAGGTCTGCTCTCTGTACCCCCTAGCAGCAGTCTGGAGGTCTGCTCTCTGCTCTCTGTACCCCCTAGCAACAGTCTGGAGGTCTGATCTCTGTACCCCCTAGCAACAGTCTGGAGGTCTGCTCTCTGCTCTCTGTACCCCCTAGCAGCAGTCTGGAGGTCTGATCTCTGTACCCCCTAGCAACAGTCTGGAGGTCTGATCGCTGTACCCCCTAGCAACAGTCTGGAGGTCTGATCTCTGTACCCCCTAGCAACAGTCTGGAGGTCTGATCTCTGTACCCCCTAGCAACAGTCTGGAGGTCTGATCTCTGATCTCTGTACCCCCTAGCAACAGTCTGGAGGTCTGATCTCTGTACCCCCTAGCAACAGTCTGGAGGTCTGATCTCTGTACCCCCTAGCAACAGTCTGGAGGTCTGATCTCTGTACCCCCTAGCAACAGTCTGGAGGTCTGATCTCTGTACCCCCTAGCAACAGTCTGGAGGTCTGATCTCTGTACCCCCTAGCAACAGTCTGGAGGTCTGCTCTCTGTACCCCCTAGCAACAGTCTGGAGGTCTGATCTCTGTACCCAATAGCAACAGTCTGGAGGTCTGATCTCTGTACCCCCTAGCAACAGTCTGGAGGTCTGATCTCTGTACCCCCTAGCAACAGTCTGGAGGTCTGATCTCTGTACCCCCTAGCAACAGTCTGGAGGTCTGATCTCTGTACCCCCTAGCAACAGTCTGCAGGTCTGCTCTCTGTACCCCCTAGCGACACTCTGGAGGTCTGCTCTCTGTACCCCCTAGCAACAGTCTGGAGGTCTACTCTCTGTACCCCCTAGCAACAGTCTGGAGGTCTGATCTCTGTACCCCCTAGCAACAGTCTGGAGGTCTGATCTCTGCTCTCTGTACCCCCTAGCAACAGTCTGGAGGTCTGCTCTCTGCTCTCTGTACCCCCTAGCAACAGTCTGGAGGTCTGATCTCTGTACCCCCTAGCAACAGTCTGGAGGTCTGCTCTCTGTACCCCCTAGCAACAGTCTGGAGGTCTGATCTCTGCTCTCTGTACCCCCTAGCAACAGTCTGGAGGTCTGATCTCTGCTCTCTGTACCCCCTAGCAACAGTCTGGAGGTCTGATCTCTGTACCCCCTAGCAGCAGTCTGGAGGTCTGATCTCTGCTCTCTGTACCCCCTAGCGACAGTCTGGAGGTCTGATCTCTGTACCCCCTAGCAGCAGTCTGGAGGTCTGCTCTCTGTACCCCCTAGCAACAGTCTGGAGGTCTGATCTCTGTACCCCATAGCAACAGTCTGGAGGTCTGATCTCTGTACCCCCTAGCAACAGTCTGGAGGCACCATCCCTACTGTCCCGGTCCTGGCCGTCCTGCACAGTGCTGACCATAACCTCCTGGGGCCGGTTAGTTACCCAGCTAGAAGGCTGCAGGCCTAATCCCCAACCCTCCCTCCTGTCAGTGTGTTTGTGTGACCTCTGACCCTTGCAAGAGGAAACAGGAAGTGGTTGAGCGGTGTGTTAGAGGAGATAACTGAGGTGCATCCTCACTGGGTGACTGGCAGGGGGATGTCAGTGATGTTACTCTGGGATACAACACACTTCCCCCCCAATGTGCACTGCGCTAACCCCCACTACAGCCCCCCAGGCCTGGTTAGTTACAGCTACGCTAACCCCCACTACAGCCCCCCAGGCCTGGCCTGGTTAGTTACAGCTACGCTAACCCCCACTACAGCCCCCCAGGCCTGGCCTGGTTAGTTACAGCTACGCTAACCCCCACTACAGCCCCCAAGGCCTGGCCTGGTTAGTTACAGCTACGCTAACCCCCACTACAGCCCCCCAGGCATGGCCTGGTTAGTTACAGCTACGCTAACCCCCACTACAGCCCCCCAGGCCTGGCCTGGTTAGTTACAGCTACGCTAACCCCCACTACAGCCCCCCAGGCCTGGCCTGGTTAGTTACAGCTACGCTAACCCCCACTACAGCCCCCCAGGCCTGGTCTGGTTAGTTACAGCTACGCTAACCCCCACTACAGCCCCCCAGGCCTGGCCTGGTTAGTTACAGCTACGCTAACCCCCACTACAGCCCCCCAGGCCTGGTCTGGTTAGTTACAGCTACGCTAACCCCCACTACAGCCCCCCAGGCCTGGCCTGGTTAGTTACAGCTACGCTAACCCCCACTACAGCCCCCCAGGCCTGGCCTGGTTAGTTACAGCTACGCTAACCCCCACTACAGCCCCCCAGGCCTGGCCTGGTTAGTTACAGCTACGATAACCCCCACTACAGCCCCCCAGGCCTGGCCTGGTTAGTTACAGCTACGCTAACCCCCACTACAGCCCCCCAGGCCTGGCCTGGTTAGTTACAGCTACGCTAACCCCCACTACAGCCCCCCAGGCCTGGCCTGGTTAGTTACAGCTACGCTAACCCCCACTACAGCCCCCCAGGCCTGGCCTGGTTAGTTACAGCTACGCTAACCCCCACTACAGCCCCCCAGGCCTGGCCTAGTTAGTTACAGCTACGCTAACCCCCACTACAGCCCCCCAGGCCTGGCCTGGTTAGTTACAGCTACGCTAACCCCCACTACAGCCCCCCAGGCCTGGCCTGGTTAGTTACAGCTACGCTAACCCCCACTACAGCCCCCCAGGCCTGGTCTGGTTAGTTACAGCTACGCTAACCCCCACTACAGCCCCCCAGGCCTGGTCTGGTTAGTTACAGCTACGCTAACCCCCACTACAGCCCCCCAGGCCTGGCCTGGTTAGTTACAGCTACGCTAACCCCCACTACAGCCCCCCAGGCCTGGCCTGGTTAGTTACAGCTACGCTAACCCCCACTACAGCCCCCCAGGCCTGGCCTGGTTAGTTACAGCTACGCTAACCCCCACTACAGCCCCCCAGGCCTGGTTAGTTACAGCTACGCTAACCCCCACTACAGCCCCCCAGGCCTGGCCTGGTTAGTTACAGCTACGCTAACCCCCACTACAGCCCCCCAGGCCTGGCCTGGTTAGTTACAGCTACGCTAACCCCCACTACAGCCCCCCAGGCCTGGCCTGGTTAGTTACAGCTACGCTAACCCCCACTACAGCCCCCCAGGCCAGGCCTGGTTAGTTACAGCTACGCTAACCCCCACTACAGCCCCCCAGGCCTGGCCTGGTTAGTTACAGCTACGCTAACCCCCACTACAGCCCCCCAGGCCTGGCCTGGTTAGTTACAGCTACGCTAACCCCCACTACAGCCCCCCAGGCCTGGCCTGGTTAGTTACAGCTACGCTAACCCCCACTACAGCCCCCCAGGCCTGGCCTGGTTAGTTACAGCTACGCTAACCCCCACTACAGCCCCCCAGGCCTGGCCTGGTTAGTTACAGCTACGCTAACCCCCACTACAGCCCCCCAGGCCTGGCCTGGTTAGTTACAGCTACGCTAACCCCCACTACAGCCCCCCAGGCCTGGTCTGGTTAGTTACAGCTACGCTAACCCCCACTACAGCCCCCCAGGCCTGGTCTGGTTAGTTACAGCTACGCTAACCCCCACTACAGCCCCCCAGGCCTGGCCTGGTTAGTTACAGCTACGCTAACCCCCACTACAGCCCCCCAGGCCTGGCCTGGTTAGTTACAGCTACGCTAACCCCCACTACAGCCCCCCAGGCCTGGTTAGTTACAGCTTCAACATATGCAACTGTGTTTATGTGTTTGTTTTTGCTTTGATGTAGTAAGTTCTTCAACATTCCCTCATCCTCAGGCTACGGCCGTACAGAGTCGTGAACATGGAGGAAATCATATCATATTCTTCATTAATTGTCAGTTTGTCTGTCAAAAGTTTAATCACCACTTCATTGTTTTTGGACGAGCTGCATACAACAAAAAGGCTGCCATATTGGGCTTTATTTTTTTTATGTCCACCATGTCAACAGATGACTCCCGATGAAAACCATTGACTCAATCTGTAATTTGCAGACACTAAATCTGTGTTGCAGTAGTCAAAAACAGGTCATCAGAAAGCTATGCTGAGAACTGAAAACCAGAGACATCAGACATGAGAACTGTTGTGAATTGAAGACCAGAGACATGAGAACTGTTGAGAACTGAAGACCAGAGACTTGAGACCTGTTGAGAACTGAAGACCAGAGACATGAGAACTGTTGAGAACTGAAGACCAGAGACATGAGAACTGTTGAGAACTGAAGACCAGAGACTTGAGAACTGTTGAGAACTGAAGACCAGAGACATCAGACCTGTTGAGAACTGAAGACCAGAGACATGAGACCTGTTGAGAACTGAAGACCATAGACATGAGACCTGTTGAGAACTGAAGACCAGAGACATGAGAACTGTTGAGAACTGAAGACCAGAGACATGAGAACTGTTGAGAACTGAAGACCAGAGACATGAGAACTGTTGAGAACTGAAGACCAGAGACATGAGACCTGTTGAGAACTGAAGACCATAGACATGAGAACTGTTGAGAACTGAAGACCAGAGACATGAGAACTGTTGAGAACTGAAGACCAGAGACATGAGACCTGTTGAGAACTGAAGACCAGAGACATGAGAACTGTTGAGAACTGAAGACCAGAGACATGAGAACTGTTGAGAACTGAAGACCAGAGACTTGAGAACTGTTGAGAACTGAAGACCAGAGACATGAGAACTGTTGAGAACTGAAGACCAGAGACATGAGAACTGTTGAGAACTGAAGACCAGAGACATGAGACCTGTTGAGAACTGAAGACCAGAGACATGAGAACTGTTGAGAACTGAAGACCAGAGACATGAGACCTGTTGAGAACTGAAGACCAGAGACATGAGACCTGTTGAGAACTGAAGACCATAGACATGAGAACTGTTGAGAACTGAAGACCAGAGACATGAGAACTGTTGAGAACTGAAGACCAGAGACATGAGACCTGTTGAGAACTGAAGACCAGAGACATGAGAACTGTTGAGAACTGAAGACCAGAGACATGAGAACTGTTGAGAACTGAAGACCAGAGACATGAGACCTGTTGAGAACTGAAGACCAGAGACATGAGAACTGTTGAGAACTGAAGACCATAGACATGAGACCTGTTGAGAACTGAAGACCAGAGACATGAGAACTGTTGAGAACTGAAGACCAGAGACTTGAGAACTGTTGAGAACTGAAGACCATAGACTTGAGAACTGTTGAGAACTGAAGACCTTAGACATGAGACCTGTTGAGAACTGAAGACCATAGACTTGAGAACTGTTGAGAACTGAAGACCAGAGACATGAGAACTGTTGAGAACTGAAGACCAGAGACATGAGAACTGTTGAGAACTGAAGACCAGAGACATGAGAACTGTTGAGAACTGAAGACCAGAGACATGAGAACTGAAGACCAGAGACATGAGACCTGTTGAGAACTGAAGACCAGAGACATGAGAACTGTTGAGAACTGAAGACCATAGACATGAGACCTGTTGAGAACTGAAGACCAGAGACATGAGAACTGTTGAGAACTGAAGACCAGAGACTTGAGAACTGTTGAGAACTGAAGACCATAGACTTGAGAACTGTTGAGAACTGAAGACCTTAGACATGAGACCTGTTGAGAACTGAAGACCATAGACTTGAGAACTGTTGAGAACTGAAGACATCAAATAAAATAAAATGTATTTATAAAGCCCTTCGTACATCAGCTGATATCTCAAAGTGCTGTACAGAAACCCAGCCTAAAACCCCAAACAGCAAGCAATGCAGGTATAGAAGCACGGTGGCTAGGAAAAACTCCCTAGAAAGGCCTGAACCTAGGAAGAAACCTAGAGAGGAACCAGGCTATGAGGAGTGGCCAGTCCTCTTCTGGCTGTGCCGGGTGGAGATTATGACAGAACATGGCCAAGATGTTCAAATGTTCATAGATGACCAGCAGGGTCAAATAATAATAATCACAGTAGTTGTCGAGGGTGTAGCAAGTCAGCACCTCAGGAGTAAATGTCAGTTGGCTTTTCATAGCCGATCGTTCAGTGTATCTCTACCGCTCCTGCTGTCTCTAGACAGTTGAAAACAGCAGGTCTGGGACAGGTAGCACGTCCGGTGAACAGATCAGGGTTCCATAGCCGCAGGCAGAACAGTTGAAACTGGAGCAGCAGCACGGCCAGGTGGACTGGGGACAGCAAGTAGTCATCAGGCCAGATAGTCCTGAGGCATGGTCCTGGGGTTCAGGTCCTCCGAGAGAGAGAAAGAAAGAAAGAAAGAGAGAAAGAAAGAATTAGAGAGAGCATACTTAAATTCACACAGGACACCGGATAAGACAGGAGAAATACTCCAGATATAACAGACTGACCCTAGCCCCCCGGTTAAAAGACTATTGCAGCATAAATACTGGAGGCTGAGACAGGAGTGGTCAGGAAACACTGTGGCCCCGTCCAACGATACCCCCGGACAGGGCCAAACAGGCAGGATATAACCCCACCCACTTTGCCAAAGCACAGCCCCCACACCACTAGAGGGTTATCTTCAACCACCAACTTACCATCCTGAGACAAGGCCGAGTATAGCCCACAAAGATCTCCGCCACGGCACAACCTAAGGGGGGGCGCCAACCCAGACAGGATGATCACGTCAGTGACTCAACCCTCCTAGGGATTGCATGGAAGAGGACCAGTAAGCCAGTGACTCAGCCCCTGTAACAGGGTTAGAGGCAGAGAATCCCAGTGGAGAGAGGGGAACCGGCCTGGCAGAGACAGCAAGGGCGGTTCGTTGCTCCAGTGCCTTTCCCTTCACCTTCACAGTCCTGGGCCAGACTACACTCAATCATAGGACCTACTGAAGAGATGAGTCTTCAGTAAAGACTTAAAAGTTGAGACCGAGGCTACGTCTCTCACATGGGTAGGCAGATCATTCCATAAAAATGGAGCTCTATAAGAGAAAGCCCTGCCTCCAGGTGTTTGCTTAGAAATTCTAGGGACATTTAGGAGGCCTGCGTCTTGTGACGCAGCGTACGTGTAGGTATGTACGGCAGGACCAAATCAGAAAGTTAGGTAGGAGCAAGCCCATGTAATGCTTTGTAGGTTAGCAGTAAAACCTTGAAATCAGCCCTTGCCTTAACAGGAAGCCAGTGTAGAGAGGATAGCACTGGAGTAATATGATCAAATGTTTTGGTTCTAGTCAAGATTCTAGCAGCCGTGTTTAGCACTAACTGAAGTTTATTTAGTGCTTTATCCGGGTAGCCGGAAAGTAGAGCATTGCAGTAGTCTGACCTAGAAGTAACAAAAGCATGGATTAATTTTTCTGCATCATTTTTGGAGAGAAAATTTCTGATTTTTGCAATGTTATGTAGATGGAAAAAAGCTGTCCTTGAAACAGTCTTGATATGTTCATCAAAAGAGAGATCAGGGTCCAGAGTAACGCCGAGGTCCTTCACAGTTTTTTTTGAGACGACTGTACAACCATCAAGATTAATTGTCAGATTCAACAGAAGATCTCTTGTTTCTTGGGACCTAGAACAAGCATCTATGTTTTATCCGAGTTTAAAATTAGAAAATTTGCAGCCATCCACTTCCTTATGTCTGAAACACAGGCTTCCAGCGAGGGCAATTTTGGGGCTTCCCCGTGTTTCATCGAAATGTACAGCTGTGTGTCATCCGCATAGCAGTGAAAGTTAACATTATGTTTCCGAATGACATCACCAAGAGGTAAAATATATAGTGAAAACAATAGTGGTCCTAAAACGGAACCTTGAGGAACACCGACATTTACAGTTGATTGGTCAGAGGACAAACCATCCACAGAGACAAACTGATATCTTTCCGACAGATAAGATCTAAACCAGGCCAGATCTTATCTGTGTCGACCAATTTGGGTTTCCAATCTCTCCAAAAGAATGTGGTGATCAATGGTATTAAATGCAGCACTAAGGTCTAGGAGCACGAGGACAGATGCAGAGTCTCGGTCTGACGCCATTAAAAGGTCCTTTACCACCTTCACAAGTGCAGTCTCAGTGCTATGATGGGGTCTAAAACCAGACTTTGTATACATTGTTTGTCTTCAGGAAGGCAGTGAGTTGCTGCGCAACAGATTTTTTTTTTTTTTAATTGAGAGGAATGGAAGATTCGATATAGGCCGATAGTTTTTTATATTTTCTGGGTCAAGGTTTGGCTTTTTCAAGAGAGGCTTTATTACTGCCACTTTTAGTGAGTTTGGTACACATCCGGTGGATAGAGAGCCGTTTATTATGTTCAACATAGGAGGGCCAAGCACATGAAGCAGCTCTTTAAGTAGTTTAGTTGGAATAGGGTCCAGTATGCAGCTTGAAGGTTTAGAGGCCATGATTATTTTCATCGATGTGTCAAGAGATATACTACTAAAACACTTGAGTGTCTCTCTTGATCCTAGGTCCTGGCAGAGTTGTGCAGACTCGGGACAGCTGAGCTTTGGAGGAATACGCAGATTTAAAGAGTAATTTGCTTTCTAATGATCATGATCTTTTCCTCAAAGTTCATGAATTTATTACTGCTGAAGTGAAAGCCATCCTCACTTGGGGAATGCTACTTTTTAGTTAGCTTTGCGACAGTATCAAAAACAAATGTTGGATTGTTCTTATTTTCCTCAATTAAGTTGGAAAAATAGGATGATCGAGCAGCAGTGAGGGCTCTTCGATACTGCACGGTACTGTCTTTCCAAGCTAGTCGGAAGACTTCCAGTTTGGTGTGACGCCATTTCCGTTCCAATTTTCTGGAAGCTTGCTTCAGAGCTCGGGTATTTTCTGTAGATTTCATGACTAGAAGTTCAAAAGATGAAAACATCCGGGGGGTTTTCTTGTAAATGGAAATTTGCTATCAAAAACGTTAGCAGCATCTCCGCCTTTGCGGGATGCGCGGGGGGATATGGTCACTAGTGTAACCAGGAGGTGAGGCCTCATTTAACACAGTAAATTCATCAGGCTTAAGCCATGTTTCAGTCAGGCCAATCACATCAAGATTATGATCAGTGATTCATTGACTATAACTGCCTTGGAAGTGAGGGATCTAACATTAAGTAACCCTATTTTGAGATGTGAGGTATCACGATCTCTTTCCATAATGGCAGGAATGGAGGAGGTGATTATTCCAGTGAGATTGCTCAGGTGAACACCGCCATGTTTAGTTTTGCCCAACCTAGGTCGAGGCACAGACACGGTCTCAATGGGGATAGCTGAGCTGACTACACTGACTCTGCTAGTGGCAGACTCCACTAAGCTGGCAGGCTGGCTAACAGCCTGCTGCCTGGCCTGCACCCTATCTCATTGTGGAGCTAGGGGAGTTAGAGCCCTGTCTATGTTCATAGATAAGATGAGAGCACCCCTCCGCCTAGGATGGAGTCTGTCACTCCTCAACAGGCCAGGCTTGGTCCTGTTTGTGGGTGAGTCCCAGAAAGAGGGCCAATTATCTACAAATTCTATCTTTTGGGAGGGGCAGAAAACAGTTTTCAACCAGCGATTGAGTTGTGAGACTCTGCTGTAGAGCTCATCACTCCCCCTAACTGGGAGTTGGCCAGAGGCAATTACTCGATGCCGACACATCTTTCTAGCTGATTTACACGCTGAAGCTATGTTGCACTTGGTGACCTCTGACTGTTTCACCCTAGCATCGTTGGTGCCGACGTGGATAACAATATCCCTATACTCTCTACACTCGTCAGTTTTAGCTTTAGCCAGCACCATCTTCAGATTAGCTTTAACGTTGGTAGCCCTGCCCTGGTAAACAGTGTATGATCGCTGGATGATTTATTTTAAGTCTAATGTTACGGGTAATGGAGTCGCCAATGACTTTGTCAGAGCTAATGGTGGGAGGCTTCGGCGTCTCAGACCCGAGAAGCCAGAGACTCAGACCAGAGAAGGCTCGTCCTCTGACTCCGACTCGCTGCTTAATGGGGAGAACTGGTTGAAAGTTTCTGTCGGCTGAATGAGCGACACCGGTTGAGCATTCCTACAGCATTTCCTTCCAGAAGCCATGAGAAAGTTGTCCGGCTGCGGGGACTGTGCAAGGGGATTTATACTACTATATGTCCTTACTGGTGGCACAGACGCTGTTTCATCCTTTCCTACACTGAAATTACCCTGCCTAACGATGACATCTGAAGCTAGGCTTGCGGCACAGAGTACAGCGACTGCAATTAGAAGGCATCATGTTAATGTTACTACTTAGCTTCGGCTGTTGAAGGTGCTGACGAACCACGTCCAGATAAAGCGTCCGGAGTGAAAAAGTTGAATGAAAAAAAGTAGAGTGAGGGAAAAACAAAAAATATAAACGGTAATTTAAAAAGTAAAAAACGTAAAGTTGTCAGGTAGCAAATTAAGGTTGGCAACAAAACGCCAGCATCACGTAAACAAGTCTGCAAGTTGTGACCGGAAACGAGGCTATGAAAAATCAGACATGAGAACTGAAGACCAGAGACATCAGACCTGTTGAGAACTGAAGACCAGAGACATCAGACCTGTTGAGAACTGAAGACCAGAGACATCAGACCTGTTGAGAACTGAAGACCAGAGACATCAGACCTGTTGAGAACTGAAGACCAGAGACATCAGACCTGTTGAGAACTGAAGACCAGAGACATCAGACCTGTTGAGAACTGAAGACCAGAGACATCAGACCTGTTGAGAACTGAAGACCAGAGACATCAGACCTGTTGAGAACTGAAGACCAGAGACATCAGACCTGTTGAGAACTGAAGACCAGAGACATCAGACCTGTTGAGAACTGAAGACCAGAGACACCAGACATGAACATTTTCTTTCAAAAACAAGGACATTTCTAAGTGACACCAAACTTTTGAACGGTAGTGTATATGTACATATTCTCATTCACCCCTTTAGATTTGTGTGTATTAGGTAGTTGTTTGGGAATTGTTAGATTACTTGTTAGATATTACTGCACTGTTGGAACTAGAAGAACAAGCATTTCGCTACACTTGCATTAACCTCTGCTAACCATGTGTATGTGACAAATAACATTTTATTTTATTTTATAAAATGAATTGATATCGAGCGTTTTGTTGATTTAGACTTGGGAAGCTCAGACAGTAGACACTTTGGGCAAACTATTACATCAACTGGCAAATCAAGAGCCAAGGATCAGGGAAACACATCTCAAAGACACCAGTCAGGACCAAGGGGAGCGTGTAGGAGCATTATGGGCTGTGGTTTCTGACTGTAGTCATTGATACACCAGTCAGGACCAAGGGGAGCGTGTAGGAGCATTATGGGCTGTGGTTTCTGACTGTAGTCATTGGATACACCAGTCTTCTACACCTATTGTTGACACACCTGTCCTAACAGGTCAGGTCAACAGGAGGATAGTGCAGCAGCTGTATGGGCTGTGGTTTCTGGTTAGTATCATTAAAACACCTGTCCTAACAGGTCAACAAGAGGATAGTGCAGTAGCTGTATGGGCTGTGGTTTCTGGTTAGTATCAAAGACACACCTGTCCTAACAGGTCAACAGGAGGATAGTGCAGTAGCTGTATAGGCTGTGGTTTCTGGTTAGTATCAAAGACACACCTGTCCTAACAGGTCAACAGGAGGATAGTGCAGTAGCTGTATAGGCTGTGGTTTCTGGTTAGTATCAAAGACACAGGGGCTAAAGAACGGCAGAACTCTGCCTCTGGTGCCGTTACTAAAGGAGTACAGGAGACTCATGTCATCAGCGTTATAGAAGGACACCTTCCTCTCATCACAGTCCAGGAACACCCCTATCCTCTGGGGAGACCACCCAACCTGCAGGACACAACATGGAGGGGAGAGAGAAACAAGATGTTATCAGGTGAAGCAGTACTGGATCAATGTGTTTTAAAGAGTCACTTTAAGCTCCAATACTCTACGGGTCTCACATACACTCTTAGGGGGGGAAAAGAGTTCCAAAACAGTTCTTGGCTGTCCTCGCGAGAGAACCCTTTGATGAACCCTTTTTTGGTTCCAGGTAGAAACCTTTCGAGTTTCGTGTAGAAACCCAAAAGTGTTCTTCAAAGGGTTCTCTCGTGGGGACAGCCGAAGAAGAGTGTCCACTTGAGTTTCTCTAAACCCTGAAGTGTCACTACTGTAGTTCAGAGGATCCCACCTGGAGCCGTGTCCAGGGCTGTGTGCCTGCAGAGTACTGGTCTCCCTCTCTCAGTCGTAGGGTCCAGTAACCGCTCTCAGGACTCAGCTTGACCCGGGCCTGACGGTCAACCCTCTCCGAGGCCACACCCAGGTCCCACTTGGTCTTGCTGCCCACTCCTACCTAGAGGGAGGGAGGGATAGGTATTAGTAAATAAATACCACAATACAATATCCTGTTATAGAATAAACACTGAAAAATTAGTGTCCTGTCCAGGGGGTGTCCTGTACATCAAGCTGTCTCTCTACAGTAACAGGAGATAGACTAGTGTCCTGTCCAGGGGGTGTCCTGTACATCAAGCTGTCTTACTACAGAAACAGGAGATAGACTAGTGTCCTGTCTAGGGGGTGTCCTGTACATCAAGCTGTCTCACTACAGAAACAGGAGATAGACTAGTGTCCTGTCCAGGGGGTGTACTGGTACATGAAGCTGTCTCACTACAGAAACAGGAGATAGACTAGTGTCCTGTCTAGGGGGTGTACTTGTCACGTTCCTGACCTGTTTTCTGTTGTTTGGTATGTGTTTAATTGGTCAGGACGTGAGTTTGGGTGGGCAGTCTATGTTTTCTGTTTCTATGTTGGTTTAGGGTGACCTGATATGGCTCTCAATTAGAGGCAGGTGGTTTCATTTCCTCTGATTGAGAGTCATATTAAGGTAGGTGTTTTCACACTGTTTGTTTGTGGGTGATTGTTCCTGTGTCTGTTTAATCCACATGGGACTGTTTCGTTTGTTCGTTCGTTTTAGGTAGTCTGTTCCTGTTCTTGCGTCCTTCGTCTATATGTAAGTTCGTTTGTTTCAGGTCTGTTGCCTTCGTTTATTGTTTTGTAGTTTGTTCTAGTGTTTTGTCAGTGTTTCGTCTGTTTGAAATAAATCGTTATGTATTCATCACCCGCTGCGCCTTGGTCCGTTCATACACCACCAGACGAACGTGACGGAATCACCCACCAAACCCAGATCAAGCAGCGGGTTAACGGACAGCAACGACAGCAGCAGTGGGTCAAGGAGGATTGGACATGGGAAGAGATTCTGGACGGAGAAGGACCCTGGGCAGAGCCAGAGGAGTGTCGCCGTCCCAAGGCGGAGCTGGAGGCATCTAAAGCGGAGAGGCGACGATATGAGGAGGCAGCACGGAAGCAAGGCTGGAAGCCCGCAAGTACAACCCAAAAATTTCTTGGGGGGGGGGCTAAAGGGTAGTGTGGCGAAGTCAGGTAGGAGACCTGCGCCAACTTCCCGGGCTTACCGTGGAGAGCGAGAGTACGGGCAGACACCGTGTTACGCAGTAGAGCGCATGGTGTCTCCTGTACGTGTTCATAGCCCGGTGCGGGTTATTCCACCTCCCCGCACTAGCCGGGCTAGAGTGAGCATTGAGCCAAGTGCCATGAAGCCGGCTCAACATATCTGGCCTCCAGTACGTCTCCTCGGGCCGGTGTACATGGCACCAGCCTTACGCATGGTGTCCCCGGTTCGCCAACACAGCCCAGTGCGGGTTATTCCACCTCCCCGCACTGGACGGGCTACGGGGAGCATGCAACCAGGTAAGGTTGGGCAGGCTCAGTGCTCAAGGGAGCCAGTACGCCTGCACGGTCCGGTATATCCGGCGCCACCTTCCCGCCCCAGCTCAGTACCACCAGTGCCTACATCACGCACCAGGCTTCCAGTGCGTCTCCAGAGCCCTGTTCCTCCTCCACGCACTCTCCCTGTGGTGCGTGTCTCAAGCTCAGTGCCTCCAATTTCGGCACCACGCATCAAGCCTCCTGTGCGTCTCCAGAGCCCTGTACGCACTGTTCCTTCTCCCCGCACTCGCCCTGAGGTGCGTGCCCTCAGCCCGGTACCTCCAGTTCCGGTACCACGCACCAGGCCTACTGTGCGCCTCAGCAGGTCAGAGTCGGCTGTCTGCCCAACGCCGCATGCACTGCTCGTCTGCCCAGCACCGTCTGAGCCATCTGTCTGCCCAGCGCCGTCGGAGCCATCTGTCTGCCCAGCGCCGTCTGAACCATCTGTCTGCCCAGCGCCGTCTGAGCCATCTGTCTGCCCAGCGCCGTCTGAGCCATCTGTCTGCCCAGCGCCGTCTGAGCCATCCGTCTGCCCAGCGCCTTCTGAGCCATCCGTCTGCCACGAGCCATTAGAGCCGCCCGTCTGTCCCGAGCCATTAGAGCCGTCCTTCAGTCAGGAGCCGCTAGAGCCGTCCGTCAGTCAGGAGCTGCCAGAGCCGCCAGCCAGTCAGGAGCTGCCAGAGCCGCCAGCCAGTCAGGAGCTGCCAGAGCCGCCAGCCAGTCAGGAGCTGCCAGAGCCGCCAGCCAGTCAGGAGCTGCCAGAGCCGCCAGCCAGTCAGGAGCTGCCAGAACCGCCAGCCAGTCAGGAGCTGCCAGAGCTGCCCTACAGTCATGAGCTGCCCTACAGTCATGAGCTGCCCTACAGTCATGAGCTGCCCTCCAGTCATGAGCTGCCCTCCAGTCATGAGCTGCCCTCCAGTCATGAGCTGCCCTCCAGTCATGAGCTGCCCTCCAGTTATGAGCTGCCCTACAGTCATGAGCTGCCCTTCAGTCATGAGCTGCCCTACAGTCATGAGCTGCCCTACAGTCATGAGCTGCCCTCCAGTCATGAGCTGCCCTCCAGTCATGAGCTGCCACTCAGTCATGAGCTGCCACTCAGTCATGAGCTGCCACTCAGTCATGAGCTGCCACTCAGTCATGAGCTGCCACTCAGTCCGGAGCTGCCACTCAGTCCGGAGCTGCCACTCAGTCCGGAGCTGCCACCCAGTCCGGAGCTGCCACCCAGTCCGGAGCTGCCACCCAGTCCGGAGCTGCCACCCAGTCCGGAGCTGCCACCCAGTCCGGAGCTGCCACTCAGTCCGGAGCTGCCATTAGTACAGAGTTGTCCCTCTGTCCTAAGCTACCTCTCTGTCCGGAGCTACCTCTCTGTCCGGAGCTACCTCTCTGTCCTGAGCTACCTCTCTGTCCTGAGCTACCTCTCTGTCCTGAGCTGTCTCCTCTATGTAGGAGGGGCCTTAGTGAGGGTTCCTGGACCATGGTCGGGGGCGAGGGTCGCCACTCAAAGGACGCGAAGGAGAGGGACAAAGACAGTGGTGGAGTGGTGTCCTCGTCCACCGCCGGAGCCGCCACCGCGGACAGATGCCCACCCAGACCCTCCCCTTGAGTTTTAGGGGTGCGCCCGGAGTTCGCACCTTGAGGGGGGGGTTCTGTCACGTTCCTGACCTGTTTTCTGTTGTTTGGTATGTGTTTAATTGGTCAGGACGTGAGTTTGGGTGGGCAGTCTATGTTTTCTGTTTCTATGTTGGTTTAGGGTGACCTGATATGGCTCTCAATTAGAGGCAGGTGGTTTCATTTCCTCTGATTGAGAGTCATATTAAGGTAGGTGTTTTCACACTGTTTGTTTGTGGGTGATTGTTCCTGTGTCTGTTTAATCCACATGGGACTGTTTCGTTTGTTCGTTCGTTTTAGGTAGTCTGTTCCTGTTCTTGCGTCCTTCGTCTATATGTAAGTTCGTTTGTTTCAGGTCTGTTGCCTTCGTTTATTGTTTTGTAGTTTGTTCTAGTGTTTTGTCAGTGTTTCGTCTGTTTGAAATAAATCGTTATGTATTCATCACCCGCTGCGCCTTGGTCCGTTCATACACCACCAGACGAACGTGACAGTACTGTACATCAGTAACAGGAGATAGACTAGTGTCCTGTCCAGGGGGTGTACTGTACATCAGTAACAGGAGATAGACTAGTGTCCTGTCCAGGGGGTGTACTGTACATCAGTAACAGGAGATAGACTAGTGTCCTGTCCAGGGGGTGTACTGTACATCAGAGATAGGAGATAGGATTGGACAAGGCTACTTCACAATACAGGAACATTAGTAGCACTTATACGTACTGTGTACACACACACACACACACACACACACACACACACACACACACACACACACACACACACACACACACAAATCTACCTCCCAGTAGTGGCGTCCATCTTGGAAGCCCTGAGCCCCCAGCACGTTGACAGACTGTAGGAACCTCTTAGGGTTGGGCTGGGAGGGGACCATGCTATCACAGTCTACTGCGATGGTTCTGTCTCTGGATACATAGACACTGGGGTGGGCCGTGTCCACATCGAACGTTAACCGGGGCCGGGCCTGAGGGGAGAAGGGTTACATGAAGGTCGCTTTCCAATTGGTCATTTGATTCTATTTCATTTAACAGGGGTCAACGTTGAGGCACAGGTCTCTTTCTCCAGTGAGCCCTGAAGAGACCTACATAGAAAATACATGCCTTAATGCTTTAAAAACAACCGTAGGGTACACGCAGCTTTTTAAAAAAAAACTAGGATACAGCATCTTGTAAACAACCGTAGGAGACATCATCTTTAAACAACCATAGGATACAACATCTTTAAAACAACCATAGGATACAACATCTTGTAAACAACCATAGGATACAACATCTTGTAAACAACCATAGGATACAACATCTTGTAAACAACCATAGGATACAACATCTTGTAAACAACCATAGGATACAACATCTTGTAAACAACTATAGGATACAACATCTTGTAAACAACCGTAGGAGACATCATCTTTAAACAACCATAGGATACAACATCTTTAAAACAACCATAGGATACAACATCTTTAAAACAACCATAGGATACAACATCTTGTAAACAACCATAGGATACAACATCTTGTAAACAACCATAGGATACAACATCTTGTAAACAACCATAGGATACAACATCTTGTAAACAACCATAGGATACAACATCTTGTAAACAACTATAGGATACAACATCTTGTAAACAACCGTAGGATACAACATCTTGTAAACAACCGTAGGAGACATCATCTTTAAACAACCATAGGATACAACATCTTTAAAACAACCATAGGATACAACATCTTTAAAACAACCATAGGATACAACATCTTTAAAACAACCATAGGATACAACATCTTGTAAACAACCATAGGATACAACATCTTGTAAACAACCATAGGATACAACATCTTGTAAACAACCATAGGATACAACATCTTGTAAACAACTATAGGATACAACATCTTGTAAACAACCGTAGGATACAACATCTTGTAAACAACCGTAGGATACAACATCTTGTAAACAACCGTAGGATACAATATCTTTAAAATAACCGTAGGATACAGCTGTAAAAACAACCACAGGATACAGCAATGCCCTGACGCTTTATTAAAACAACAGCAGGATACAGCAATGCCCTGACGCTTTATTAAAACAACAGCAGGATAGAGCAATGCCCTGACGCTTTATTAAAACAACAGTAGGATACAGCAATGCCCTGACGCTTTATTAAAACAACAGTAGGATACAGCAATGCCCTGACGCTTTATTATAACAACAGTAGGACACAGCAATGCCCTGACGCTTTATTATAACAACAGTAGGACACAGCAATGCCCTGACGCTTTATTAAAACAACAGTAGGACACAGCAATGCCCTGACGCTTTATTAAAACAACAGTAGGATACAGCAATGCCCTGACGCTTTATTATAACAACAGTAGGACACAGCAATGCCCTGACGCTTTATTAAAACAACAGTAGGATACAGCAATGCCCTGACGCTTTATTAAAACAACAGTAGGATACAGCAATGCCCTGACGCTTTATTAAAACAACAGTAGGACACAGCAATGCCCTGACGCTTTATTAAAACAACAGTAGGATACAGCAATGCCCTGACGCTTTATTAAAACAACAGTAGGATACAGCAATGCCCTGACGCTTTATTAAAACAACAGTAGGACACAGCAATGCCCTGACGCTTTATTAAAACAACAGTATGACACAGAAGATTCCTGCTTTAAGTGACGCTGGACTTGGTTCCATGTCTAAGAAACTAAAAACAGTTCTCCCTAGAGTAACAAAGTACATGAAAGACAAGCCAGTCCTGAGATCGTGTTGGATATATGCTGACTACACTGGCCATTGCTAGCTAATTTGTCCTTGGGAGATTAAACATTGGGATGTCATTTTACTTGAAATGCATATGGTCCTTTTTTGAGCTGGATCGTTGTAGAATTTTAACCCGGAGTCACACTCCGACTATCAACACTAGAAAAGCTGGGCATCTAGCAATCCCGTTCTGAGCCAAAGCCATCTAAATTTCTAATAAATACATCGCTATTGAAAAAAAAAAATACCATCTGGTTGTGTTTATGAAGGTTTTAGGTTGGCCAACAATTAGAATATGGAAAGAAAGGTGGGACTTGCAGCACATCACGTGTCTCAAACAGAACCAGGTTCTATTTTAGAGCTTGGCTTCGCAGACGCTCATTCATGCACACAAACTGACTGAATAGCGTAAGTGTACAATTATTTTGCAACGCTCACACACGCAACTGGTGTGGTTTGCATGGTATCCCTAACTGGTGTGGTTTGCATGGTATCCCCAATGGATGTGGTTTGCATGGTATCCCTATATGGTGTGGTTTGCATGGTATCCCCAACAGGTGTGGTTTGCATGGTATCCCCAACCATGTGTGGTTTGCATGGTATCCCCAACAGATGTGGTTTGCATGGTATCCCCAATGGATGTGGTTTGCATGGTATCCCCAACAGGTGTGGTTTGCATGGTATCCCCAACAGGTGTGGTTTGCATGGTATCCCCAACAGATGTGGTTTGCATGGTATCCCCAATGGATGTGGTTTGCATGGTATCCCCAACTGGTGTGGTTTGCATGGTATCCCCAATGGATGTGGTTTGCATGGTATCCCCAATGGATGTGGTTTGCATGGTATCCCCAATGGATGTGGTTTGCATGGTATCCCCAACAGGTGTGGTTTGCATGGTATCCCCAGCAGGTGTGGTTTGCATGGTATCCCCAACAGGTGTGGTTTGCATGGTATCCCCAATGGATGTGGTTTGCATGGTATCCCCAATGGATGTGGTTTGCATGGTATCCCCAATGGATGTGGTTTGCATGGTATCCCCAACAGGTGTGGTTTGCATGGTATCCCCAATGGGTGTGGTTTACATGGTATCCCCAACAGGTATGGTTTGCATGGTATCCCCAACAGGTGTGGTTTGCATGGTATCCCCAACAGGTGTGGTTTGCATGGTATCCCCAACAGGTGTGGTTTGCATGGTATCCCCAACAGGTGTGGTTTGCATGGTATCCCCAACAGGTATGGTTTGAATGGTATCCCCAACAGGTGTGGTTTGCATGGTATCCCCAACAGGTGTGGTTTGCATGGTATCCCCAACAGGTGTGGTTTACATGGTATCCCCAACAGGTATGGTTTGAATGGTATCCCCAACAGGTGTGGTTTGCATGGTATCCCCAACAGGTGTGGTTTGCATGGTATCCCCAATGGATGTGGTTTGCATGGTATCCCCAACAGATGTGGTTTGCATGGTATCCCCAATGGATGTGGTTTGCATGGTATCCCCAACAGGTGTGGTTTGCATGGTATCCCCAACAGGTGTGGTTTGCATGGTATCCCCAACAGGTGTGGTTTGCATGGTATCCCCAATGGATGTGGTTTGCATGGTATCCCCAACAGGTGTGGTTTGCATGGTATCCCCAATGGATGTGGTTTGCATGGTATCCCCAATGGATGTGGTTTGCATGGTATCCCCAACAGGTGTGGTTTGCATGGTATCCCCAACAGGTGTGGTTTGCATGGTATCCCCAACAGGTATGGTTTGCATGGTATCCCCAACAGGTGTGGTTTGCATGGTATCCCCAACAGGTGTGGTTTGCATGGTATCCCCAACAGGTGTGGTTTGCATGGTATCCCCAACAGATGTGGTTTGCATGGTATCCCCAATGGATGTGGTTTGCATGGTATCCCCAACTGGTGTGGTTTGCATGGTATCCCCAATGGATGTGGTTTGCATGGTATCCCCAATGGATGTGGTTTGCATGGTATCCCCAATGGATGTGGTTTGCATGGTATCCCCAACAGGTGTGGTTTGCATGGTATCCCCAGCAGGTGTGGTTTGCATGGTATCCCCAACAGGTGTGGTTTGCATGGTATCCCCAATGGATGTGGTTTGCATGGTATCCCCAATGGATGTGGTTTGCATGGTATCCCCAATGGATGTGGTTTGCATGGTATCCCCAACAGGTGTGGTTTGCATGGTATCCCCAATGGGTGTGGTTTACATGGTATCCCCAACAGGTATGGTTTGCATGGTATCCCCAACAGGTGTGGTTTGCATGGTATCCCCAACAGGTGTGGTTTGCATGGTATCCCCAACAGGTGTGGTTTGCATGGTATCCCCAACAGGTGTGGTTTGCATGGTATCCCCAACAGGTGTGGTTTGCATGGTATCCCCAATGGGTGTGGTTTACATGGTATCCCCAACAGGTATGGTTTGAATGGTATCCCCAACAGGTGTGGTTTGCATGGTATCCCCAACAGGTGTGGTTTGCATGGTATCCCCAATGGATGTGGTTTGCATGGTATCCCCAACAGATGTGGTTTGCATGGTATCCCCAATGGATGTGTTTGCATGGTATCCCCAACAGGTGTGGTTTGCATGGTATCCCCAACAGGTGTGGTTTGCATGGTATCCCCAACAGGTGTGGTTTGCATGGTATCCCCAATGGATGTGGTTTGCATGGTATCCCCAATGGATGAGGTTTGCATGGTATCCCCAACTGGTGTGGTTTGCATGGTATCCCCAATGGATGTGGTTTGCATGGTATCCCCAATGGATGTGGTTTGCATGGTATCCCCAACAGGTGTGGTTTGCATGGTATCCCCAACAGGTGTGGTTTGCATGGTATCCCCAACAGGTGTGGTTTGCATGGTATCCCCAATGGATGTGGTTTGCATGGTATCCCCAATGGATGTGGTTTGCATGGTATCCCCAATGGATGTGGTTTGCATGGTATCCCCAACAGGTGTGGTTTGCATGGTATCCCCAATGGGTGTGGTTTACATGGTATCCCCAACAGGTATGGTTTGCATGGTATCCCCAACAGGTGTGGTTTGCATGGTATCCCCAACAGGTGTGGTTTGCATGGTATCCCCAACAGGTGTGGTTTGCATGGTATCCCCAACAGGTGTGGTTTGCATGGTATCCCCAATGGATGTGGTTTGCATGGTATCCCCAATGGATGTGGTTTGCATGGTATCCCCCACAGGTGTGGTTTGCATGGTATCCCCAACAGGTGTGGTTTACATGGTATCCCCAACAGGTGTGGTTTGCATGGTATCCCCAATGGATGTGGTTTGCATGGTATCCCCAACAGGTGTGGTTTGCATGGTATCCCCAATGGGTGTGGTTTGCATGGTATCCCCAATGGATGTGGTTTGCATGGTATCCCCAACTGGTGTGGTTTGCATGGTATCCCCAATGGGTGTGGTTTGCATGGTATCCCCAATGGATGTGGTTTGCATGGTATACCCAATGGATGTGGTTTGCATGGTATCCCCAACAGGTGTGGTTTGCATGGTATCCCCAACAGGTGTGGTTTGCATGGTATCCCCAACTGGTGTGGTTTGCATGGTATCCCCAACAGGTGTGGTTTGCATGGTATCCCCAATGGATGTGGTTTGCATGGTATCCCCAATGGATGTGGTTTGCATGGTATCCCCAATGGGTGTGGTTTGCATGGTATCCCCAATGGATGTGGTTTGCATGGTATCCCCAACTGGTGTGGTTTGCATGGAATCCCCAACAGGTGTGGTTTGCATGGTATCCCCAACAGGTGTGGTTTGCATGGTATCCCCAACAGGTGTGGTTTGCATGGTATCCCCAACAGGTGTGGTTTGCAAGGTATCCCCAACAGGTGTGGTTTGCATGGTATCCCCAACAGGTGTGGTTTGCATGGTATCCCCAACAGGTGTGGTTTGCATGGTATCCCCAACAGGTGTGGTTTGCATGGTATCCCCAACAGGTGTGGTTTGCATGGTATCCCAACAGGTGTGGTTTGCATGGTATCCCCAATGGATGTGGTTTGCATGGTATCCCCAATGGATGTGGTTTGCATGGTATCCCCCACAGTGTGGTTTGCATGGTATCCCAACAGG
>NW_024059080.1:0-41547 GCF_016432855.1 Salvelinus namaycush | reverse complement strand
GTGGGATACCATCATCTTTGAGCTTGTGACCAATAACATTTAATTTGATTTGATTTGCAGGACTTGCTTTTTCTGAGTATTGTGTCCAAAAAGCGGAGCATCTCTTTAATACAGACATACCTCCTGCCATCTTTAAAACCATTGAATCTATATGTTTTGACCATGACAGTTTCCAATCTAAGGTAACACCAAGTAATGTAGTCTGCTCAACTTGTTCAACAGCCACATAAAGTGTTTTGTTTGTCATTTGTACGTGATACGGGTCCCACAAAATGCTTACTTGCACGTTCCTTCTGGACAATGCAACAGCATTAAGAAATACTGGAGCAAGAGGTGGGAGATGTGAAAGCTTCTCTACAGACTATACTGACAGGAGGAAGAGGAGGAGGAATACATCATGGAGGAGGAGAGTGAGGAAGAGAAGAAAGAAGAGGAAGACCAGTACTTCAGGGATAGCTGGGAGATTTGACACCCAAGGGGAAGACCAGTACTTCAGGGATAGCTGGGAGATTTGACACTGAAGAGGAAGACCAGTACTTCAGGGATAGCTGAGAGATTTGACACCCAAGAGGAAGACCAGTACTTCAGGGATAGCTGGGAGATTTGACACCCAAGAGGAAGACCAGTACTTCAGGGATAGCTGGGAGAGTTGACACTGAAGAGGAAGACCAGTACTTCAGGGATAGCTGGGAGATTTGACACCCAAGAGGAAGACCAGTACTTCAAGGATAGCTGGGAGATTTGACACCCAAGAGGAAGACCAGTACTTCAGGGATTGCTGTGAGATTTGACACCCAAGAGGAAGACCAGTACTTCAGGGATAGCTGGGAGATTTGACACCCAAGAGGAAGACCAGTACTTCAGAGATAACTGGGAGATTTGACACCCAAGAGGAAGACCAGTACTTCAGGGATAGCTGGGAGATTTGACACCCAAGAGGAAGACCAGTACTTCAGGGATAGCTGGGAGATTTGACACTGAAGAGGAAGACCAGTACTTCAAGGATAGCTGGGAGATTTGACACTGAAGAGGAAGACCAGTACTTCAGGGATAGCTGGGAGATCTGACACTGAAGAGGAAGACCAGTACTTCAGGGATAGCTGGGAGATTTGACACTGAAGAGGAAGACCAGTACTTCAGGGATAGCTGGGAGATTTGACACTGAAGAGGAAGACCAGTACTTCAAGGATAGCTGGGAGATTTGACACTGAAGAGGAAGACCAGTACTTCAAGGATAGCTGGGAGATTTGACACCCAAGAGGAAGACCAGTACTTCAGGGATAGCTGGGAGATTTGACACTGAAAAGGAAGACCAGTACTTCAGGGATAGCTGGGAGAGTTGACATCGAAGAGGAAGACCAGTACTTCAGGGATAGCTGGGAGATTTGACACTGAAGAGGAAGACCAGTACTTCAGGGATAGCTGGGAGATTTGACACCCAAGAGGAAGACCAGTACTTCAGGGATAGCTGGGAGATTTGACACTGAAGAGGAAGACCAGTGCTTCAGGGATAGCTGGGAGATTTGACACTGAAGAGGAAGACCAGTACTTGACACTGGGTTTTGGGTGTCTCCTGTGTTCTACTGTGTTCTCTGCAG
Source organism: Salvelinus namaycush (assembly GCF_016432855.1). Classification (NCBI taxonomy): domain Eukaryota; kingdom Metazoa; phylum Chordata; class Actinopteri; order Salmoniformes; family Salmonidae; genus Salvelinus; species Salvelinus namaycush. The sequence goes on along the minus strand of NW_024059080.1, from coordinate 39,949 downwards.
AACAGATGACCCCACCATATCCATCTCCTGAAAAATCACGCTGGACAATTATAAATTGCAGAGCGATTTGACTATATACCAGCCTCAGTTATATTTCTGCAGTTATGTCCAAAAACACATTCCAATATTTTAGTATTATGTTAAGACACTTTGACACAAATCTTGTCAGTTTTAAATATGCATATGGTAGCAGTTATGTCCAAGTCTAATTTGGAAGTAAATCATTTGAATAAATGTTTTTGTTTGTTTACTATGTGTAGACATATTGTTATATGTTGATAGGAATCGTGTGGTTTCTAAATCTTTTGACAGCTCTAGTTAGCCAGGTTGAAAAACCAGCGCCTTAGAATGCTAGAAACTCAGATTTAAACTTTTTTTTTTACTGCTAAAAGAGATTGAGACTATTTCTCATAACGTTTTATATGACTGTCTGAAACAGCTTTTTATAATGATAATGTTGAGCATTCCATGCCAATAGTTGTTGAGTATTCCATTTTGATTATATTGAGCTTTCCATTTTGATTATATTGAGCTTTCCATTTTGATTATGTTGAGCATTCCATTTTGATTATGTTGAGCATTCCATTTTGATTATGTTGATCATTCCATTTTGATTATGTTGAGCATTCCATTTTGATTATGTTGATCATTCCATTTTGATTATGTTGATCATTCCATTTTGATTATGTTGAGCATTCCATTTTGATTATGTTGAGCATTCCATTTTGATTATGTTGAGCATTCCATTTGATTATGTTGAGCATTCCATTTGATTATGTTGAGCATTCCATTTGATTATGTTGAGCATTCCATTTGATTATGTTGAGCATTCCATTTGATTATGTTGAGCATTCCATTTGATTATGTTGAGCATTCCATTTGATTATGTTGAGCATTCCATTTGATTATGTTGAGTATTCCATTTGATTAAGTTGAGTATTCCATTTGATTATGTTGAGGATTCCATTTTGATTATGTTGAGCATTCCATTTGATTATGTTGAGCATTCCATTTTGATTATGTTGAGCATTCCATTTTGATTATGTTGAGCATTCCATTTGATTATGTTGAGTATTCCATTTTGATTATGTTGAGTATTCCATTTGATTATGTTGAGTATTCCATTTGATTATGTTGAGCATTCCATTTAGATTATGTTGAGCATTCCATTTGATTATGTTGAGCATTCCATTTGATTATGTTGAGCATTCTATTTTGATTATGTTGAGCATTCCATTTTGATTATGTTGAGCATTCCATTTTGATTATGTTGAGCATTCCATTTTGATTATGTTGAGCATTCCATTTTGATTATGTTGAGCATTCCATTTGGATTATGTTGAGCATTCCATGTGGATTATGTTGAGCGTTCCATTTTGATTATGTTGAGCATTCCATTTTGATTATGTTGAGCATTCCATTTTGATTATGTTGAGCGTTCCATTTTGATAATGTTGAGCATTCCATTTAGATTATGTTGAGCATTCCATGGTGAGAGATAATGTTAATGTTTCCAGCAAGATGTTCTGCTCTATTTTAGGTGAAAGTACAGGAGGACCTAAAGACAATACCACTGCTTTCTGCCACATTCTGCCCCAGGATCAACATCAATTGATTGTGTGTTTGTAATGCTAAATGCTAACCAGAGGATTGTGTGTTTGTGATGCTAAATGCTAAATGCTAACCAGAGGATTGTTTGTTTGTGATGCTAAATGCTAACCAGAGGATTGTGTGTTTGTAATGCTAAATGCTAAATGCTAACCAGAGGATTGTGTGTTTGTGATGCTAAATGCTAACCAGAGGATTGTGTGTTTGTGATGCTAAATGCTAAATGCTAACCAGAGGATTGTGTGTTTGGATGCTAAATGCTAACCAGAGGATTGTGTGTTTGTGATGCTAAATGCTAAATGCTAACCAGAGGATTGTGTGTTTGTGATGCTAAATGCTAAATGCTAACCAGAGGATTGTGTGTTTGGATGCTAAATGCTAACCAGAGGATTGTGTGTTTGTGATGCTAAATGCTAAATGCTAACCAGAGGATTGTGTGTTTGGATGCTAAATGCTAACCAGAGGATTGTGTGTTTGTGATGCTAAATGCTAAATGCTAAATGCTAACCAGAGGATTGTGTGCGTTTGATGGTAAATGTTAAAAGTTGCTTCATTCATAACTCATTCCGATGATTACACTACAGCATGTTTTGTTTCAGTCCATAATATGCCCTCTTCTGTGTGGTGCTACAGAGGAGAGGAGGAAGCTAACTTGAACCCTTTATACTTCTCTTCTGTCCGGTCTGTGTCGCTAGTTAAGGAACTGTGAATACTGGTTTTTATCTCTATACTGTATAAGATTCTGACTGTTCCATGTTGGGAGGAAGTGTTAGCTTGACAGTAACAATATACCTTTTAATTTAATAGAACCAGTCCAAACATTAGCTGGTATGATGTATATCAAGTTTAATTTAATAGAACCAGTCCAACCATTAGCTGGTATGATGTATATCAAGTTTAATTTAATAGAACCAGTCCAAACATTAGCTGGTATGATGTATATCAAGTTTAATTTAATAGAACCAGTCCAACCATTAGCTGGTATGATGTATATCAAGTTTAATTTAATAGAACCAGTCCAACCATTAGCTGGTATGATGTATATCAAGTTTAATTTAATAGAACCAGTCCAAACATTAGCTGGTATGATGTATATCAAGTTTAATTTAATAGAACCAGTCCAACCATTAGCTGGTATGATGTATATCAAGTTTAATTTAATAGAACCAGTCCAAACATTAGCTGGTATGATGTATATCAAGTTTAATTTAATAGAACCAGTCCAAACATTAGCTGGTATGATGTATATCAAGTTTAATTTAATAGAACCAGTCCAACCATTAGCTGGTATGATGTATATCAAGTTTAATTTAATAGAACCAGTCCAAACATTAGCTGGTATGATGTATATCAAGTTTAATTTAATAGAACCAGTCCAAACATGAGCTGGTATGGTGTATATCAAGTTTAATTTAATAGAACCAGTCCAAACATGAGCTGGTATGATGTATATCAAGCTAGTGTCTTGTACTGAGTGGAAAATGTCAACTGGCAAAGAAAGGTTCTTAGTCACTACTGTTTCTTCACTATTGTCTTTAAAAAGCACTTTCTTTGTTATTTGTTTGTTGTCTTTGTTGCTTTAATTTGATACATGGATTATTCTGTGAGAGAGAATTAGGATGCCACCACGGAGCCACGTGTTCATTTCACTGGGTACCACTTATTTTGACCGTGCTCTTGCTATAACCAAACAGAGTTTGGCTGGGATTTAAACAAACCTAGCTGGATCAACATGGCACTTTCCTCGACTGTTAAAGGTCATTTATGTTTGAGCTGACGTCCACGATGTTAACTGCGAATGCAATCTCTGCGAACGTCAGGGAAACTACTTGTCAAGTGTAGTGCGACGTGTGTGCATTGTGATTGGATTTAATCCCAGCCTGCGTCTGTTGCTTCCATTGTCGTTGTTGTTGTTGTTGTTGTTGTCGTCGTCGTTGTTGTTGTTGTTGTTGTCGTCGTTGTTGTTGTTGTTGTTGTTGTCGTCGTCGTCGTTGTTGTTGTTGTTGTCGTTGTTGTTGTTGTTGTTGTTGTTGTTGTCGTCGTCGTTGTTGTTGTTGTTGTTGTCGTTGCTGTTGTTGTTGTTGTTGTTGCTGTTGTTGTTGTTGTTGTTGTTGTTGTTGTCGCTGTTGTCGTTGTTGTTGTTGTTGTTGTTGTCGTCGTTGTTGTTGTTGTTGTTGTTGTTGTTGTTGTTGTCGTTGTTGTCGTTGTTGTTGTTGTTGTTGTTGTTGTCGTTGTTGTCGTTGTCGTTGTTGTTGTTGTTGTTGTTGTTGCCGTTGTTGTTGTTTACAACCCAGCCCTCTATACTGGATGGATTCCAATCACGGTGTACCATCTGACTAAATATACCATGTACCATTTAACTCCATATGCTGCTATTTCTGTTAACTTCATGTACCATTTAACTCCATACGCTGCTATTTCTGTTAACTTCATGTACCATTTAACTCCATACACTGCTATTTTTGTTAACTTCATGTACCATTTAACTCCATACGCTGCTATTTCTGTTAACTTCATGTACCATTTAACTCCATACGCTGCTATTTCTGTTAACTTCATGTACCATTTAACTCCATACGCTGCTATTTCTGTTAACTCCATGTACCATTTAACTCCATACGCTGCTATTTCTGTTAACTTCATGTACCATTTAACTCCATACACTGCTATTTCTGTTAACTTCATGTACCATTTAACTCCATACGCTGCTATTTCTGTTAACTTCATGTACCATTTAACTCCATACACTGCTATTTCTGTTAACTTCATGTACCATTTAACTCCATACACTGCTATTTCTGTTAACTTCATGTACCATTTAACTCCATACACTGCTATTTCTGTTAACTTCATGTACCATTTAACTCCATACTCTGCTATTTCTGTTAACTTCATGTACCATTTAACTCCATACACTGCTATTTCTGTTAACTTCATGTACCATTTAACTCCATACACTGCTATTTCTGTTAACTTCATGTACCATTTAACTCCATACACTGCTATTTCTGTTAACTTCATGTACCATTTAACTCCATACGCTGCTATTTCTGTTAACTTCATGTACCATTTAACTCCATACGCTGCTATTTCTGTTAACTTCATGTACCATTTAACTCCATACACTGCTATTTCTGTTAACTTCATGTACCATTTAACTCCATACACTGCTATTTCTGTTAACTTCATGTACCATTTAACTCCATACACTGCTATTTCTGTTAACTTCATGTACCATTTAACTCCATACTCTGCTATTTCTGTTAACTTCATGTACCATTTAACTCCATACGCTGCTATTTCTGTTAACTTCATGTACCATTTAACTCCATACACTGCTATTTCTGTTAACTTCATGTACCATTTAACTCCATACTCTGCTATTTCTGTTAACTTCATGTACCATTTAACTCCATACACTGCTATTTCTGTTAACTTCATGTCAGGGAGGGTGGTCAGATTCAACTCCTGGTTTCGTTGCTAAAAAAAGCTGTGATAAATATTTTGTGTAAAACAATGAATTTCAAAATGATCTGCACTGTTTGTTAGCCAGACAGTTTAAGTGGAATTATTTTTAAAAAAAATCATTGAATTAACTGCCAATATGCAAATATTCCATTTAAACAATGCAGGCAATCCACAGCCAGACACGGGCTGAAATCAGTTGAGGACTTAGACAAGTTGAAAATGCAACAAAAGTACTGATATTATACCAACAAAACAAAAACTGATACATTTATTGTCTGTTTACATATTTTAGAGGCAATTTTTTGCAGACAATTGGTATAAAACCGGTGTAAACTGTATTTATGGAGAATGATCACGGTCTGGCGCCTAGGGCCCCTGCTGGCGACGTGTCTGGAAGCCTGTCAAGGGATTTCAAACACAGCTGAGTGGTATGGGGCTTCCTACTCAGAACAATGGGTCTTCACATCTCTGCCAGCCGACAGGCAGACTGCTTGCCAGGTCCTTCTGCCTGCCAGGCTGCCCGTAGCTGCCACATCCATCAGCCTGAAGACGGTTTTAACTACCAGCCCCTGGCACCAACCACCAGACACACAAGCCCAGTCTGGACAGACTGTTAAACCCCCCCTCCCTCCTCATAGCCTCTTCCTCAAACATCCAGCCCCTGGCACCAACCACCAGACACACCAGACACCAGCCTGGACCGGACCGGTAACCTCCTATTCAAACATCCAGTCCCTGGCACCAACCACCAGACACTAGCCCGGACCGGTAACCTCCTCCTCAAACGTCCAGCTCCTGGCACAACACCAGCCCAGCCTGGATGGTCCGGTATCCCCCTCCTTATAACCCCCTGCCCAACATGAATCGGAAAAGACCATCGCTTCACATTTATAACCATTTAAAATGTATAACAGGCCCCGACTAGGACTCAAACCAAGGTCCAGCGACTGTCAACAGGCCCCGAACAGGACTCTAACCAAGGTCCAGCAACAGTCAACAGGCCCCGAACAGGACTCAAATCAAGGTCCAGCGACTGTCAACAGGCCCCGAACAGGACTCAAACCAAGGTCCAGCGACTGTCAAACCAAGAGGTTAACTTATTCGGGATCGGTGTCCCTTCCACAGGACGGTTGAGCTAACGTAGGCTAATATGATTAGCTGTTGCAGCGTCGACAACTACTGTGATTATTATTATTTGACCATGCTGGTCATCTATGAACATTTGAACATCTTGGCCATGTTCTGTTATAATCTCCACCCGGCACAGCCAGAAGAGGACTGGCCACCCCTCATAGCCTGGTTCCTCTCTAGGTTTCCTAGGTTCTGGCCTTTCTAGGGAGTTTTTCCTAGCCACCGTGCTTCTACACCTGCATTGCTTGCTGTTTGGGGTTTTAGCCTGTACAGCACTTTGACATATCAGCTGATGTAAGAAGGGTTTTTTAAAAATACATTTGATTTGATTTGCATGAGGTTGTAAGTAACAAGAACATTTCCCAGGACATAGACATATCTGATATTGGCAGAAAGATTAAATTATTGTTAATCTAACTGCACTGTCCAATTTACAGTAGCTATTACAGTGAAATAATACCATGCTATTGTTTTTTTAACATGAACAATTATTAATAAACAAATTAGGCACATTTGGGCAGTCTTGATACAACATTTTTAACAGAAATGCAATGGTTCATTGGATCAGTCTAAAAATTTGCACATACACTGATGCCATCTAGTGTCCAAAATCTAAATTGCACCTGGGCTGGAATAATACGGGGTGGCAGTTAGCCTAGTGGTTAGAGCGTTGGACTGGTAACCAAAAGGTTGCAAGATCGAATCCCCGAGCTGACAAGCTAAAAATCTGTCGTTCTGCCCCTGAACAAGGCAGTTAACCCACTGTTCCTAGGCCTCATTGAAAATAAGAATGAGTTCTTAACTGACTTGCCTAGATAAATAAAGGTACATTTAAAAAATATATATATTATGGCCTTTTCAAAGATTTCTTTGTATTATCTTATACCAGATCTATTGTGTTATATTCTACTATATTCCTTTCGCATTTCCAGAAACTTCAAAGTGTTTCCTTTCAAATGGTGCCAAGAATATGCATATCATTGCTTCAGGGCCTGAGCTACAGGCAGTTAGATTTGGGTATGTAATTTTAGGAGAAAATGTAAAATGAAGAGGATTAACATTCACAGAGCTACACCTTCTCTGGCTTAGGCCCCCACCTAAACACACAGGCACAACTAGACATTGATTGATTGGAGACAGCTTGTGTCAATTACAGAACATTCCTCACCTGCAGCAAAACTGGTGGACAGTGCTGGAAATACCGGTAAAAGCGCCTGAAAAACTCCTGGCCCTAACTATAATTCAGTCAAGTACAGGCTTAACTGAGTGAACAACAGAGACAGAATCCAATATGGAATTTTATTAAATAGTTTGGGGTATGGCCTCATCCCCAGATGATGCTGGGCAGCTGGCATCGAACCCCCCCCCCCCTCCCCTCGCAGTGTTGTTAAGTAAAAGTATGTAAATTACATTTACTTTTAATACTTCAGTACATTTCAAATCAAATATTTTTAGACTTTTACTGAAGTAGTATTTTACAGGGTGAATTTCACTTTTACTTGAGTCATTTATCTAGGTAATTGTACTTTTACTCAATTTTGACAATTGGGTACATTTTCCACCACTGCCCCCCTGTTGGGGAAAGAGAGTTCCAATGACGGGTCTTATTATAGCTGTTGGTGGTGGGGAGATGGATGGTTGTCAAACTGTTGCTGAGAAAGAGCAAGTGAGAGAACGAGGGTAATGTGACAAGTAAATACAATATTTACGCCCATTGGTTGAGAGAGAGGAAGGTGATAATTAAAAGAGTGAGCCCATAGGTTGAACAGAAAGTGTGCGGAATGCATTTTTGCCTATAAGATCAATAGGTGAATGACATGGCTGATAGGGAAGAGGAGGAGAAACAAGACTCTGATATAACGTATAATCATGACTCTATGCTGATGATGATACGTTTGTATTCATTCCCACTATGATGAAATAGTCCGGGTAGCCATTTGATTAGCTGTTCAGGAGTCTAATGGCTTGGGGGTAAAAACTGTTGAGAAGCCTTTTTGTCCTAGACTTGGCACTCCGGTACCACTTGCCATGCGGTAGTAGAGAGAACAGTCTATGACTTGGGTGCCTGGGGTCTTTGATAATTTTTAGGGCCTTCCTCTGATACCGCCTGGTGTAGAGGTTCTGGATGGCAGGCAGCTTTGCCCCAGTGATGTACTGGGCCGTACGCACTACCCTCTGAGGCTGAGCAATTGCCGTACCAGGCGGTGATGCAACCCGTCAGGATGCTCTCGATGTTGCAGCTGTAGAACCTTTGAGGATCTCAGGACCCATGCCAAATCTTTTTAGTTTCCTGAGGGGGAATAGGCTTTGTCGTTCCCTATTCACGACTGTCTTAGTGTGTTTGGACCATTCTAGTTTGATGGTGATGTGGACACCAAGGAATTTGAAGCTCTCAACCTTTGTGATATCTCAATAATATCTACAGATTGTTAAATAAGTATCCTGGTAATCTCTCAGTGTCTGGTCAGACATGTTCCATCTATTAAATGTCCGCTCTAGGAGCAGCACAGTCCCTGGTTCCCTCAGTTGGCCAGCAGCACAGCACATCTAGCTTCTGACAAAATCATTTCTCTTGATGGAAAAACTAAGTTATGTAGCAAAGAGAGATAGATAGAGAGAGAGAGATATCAGTTCCTGGTTCCTGGTTTCTGCTGTCAGGTGCCACCAACACACTAATGAAGATAGATGGAGGAATATAGACGTGGTGCACTGTGCTATAAAGTGATACAGAAAGGACATCTCTCCATGCTACATCACTCTAAACTTCATCGACAGGAGTAGTAGGAAGGAGCCATATTCAACCACAGCCCAAAGAAAATTCACAAAGGACCAGCTGCAGCATGTTGGGCCCTTGTGGTCCTTGGAGACAGATAGCTAATTTTACAGTCACCTACTTACTGCTGTACACAGCTTTCCCCACTATGACAAAGATGAGGATATTAATGCTAACAATTACACCGTTCTGTTTTCCTGGTTCCCTCAGTTGACCAGTGTTCTCATAAGGAGTGTTTTGCTGGTTCCCTCAGTTGGCCAGTGTTCTCATGAGGAGTGCTTTGCTGGTTCCCTCAGTTGGCCAGTGTTTTCATGAGGAGTGTTTTGCTGGTTCCCTCAGTTGGCCAGTGTTCTCATGAGGAGTGCTTTGCTGGTTCCCTCAGTTGGCCAGTGTTTTCATGAGGAGTGCTTTGCTGGTTCCCTCAGTTGGCCAGTGTTCTCATGAGGAGTGTTTTGCTGGTTCCCTCAGTTGGCCAGTGTTCTCATGAGGAGTGCTTTGCTGGTTCCCTCAGCTGGCCAGTGTTTTCATGAGGAGTGCTTTGCTGGTTCCCTCAGTTGGCCAGTGTTTTCATGAGGAGTGTTTTGCTGGTTCCCTCAGTTGGCCAGTGTTTTCATGAGGAGTGTTTTGCTGGTTCCCTCAGTTGGCCAGTGTTTTCATGAGGAGTGTTTTGCTGGTTCCCTCAGTTGGCCAGTGTTTTCATGAGGAGTGTTTTGCTGGTTCCCTCAGTTGGCCAGTGTTTTCATGAGGAGTGTTTTGCTGGTTCCCTCAGTTGGCCAGTGTTTTCATGAGGAGTGCTTTGCTGGTTCCCTCAGGTGGCCAATGGTCTCTTGCCCACCTAACATACCAATCTCTCTGATTGGGTCACATGACAGAGATCCACCTCCACTTGATCCAACCAGTGAATGGGAACCAGGAAGATGATATCCTCAATAGGATCCTAATGATTTGACGGAGCTGCTGCAGCATCAGAGGTCAGTTCAACAAGGGGTCTGTTCGCCGTGAACACGTTACTTAGTAACAATTTCAGTTGATCGATTTGAATGAAAATTCCAAAATGTTATGGTGAAACACTGAACAGCTAATTGTTGTAAGGATTACTGTGGTGCCAATGACTGCTATTCCTACTATATGTAACAGAAAGCCTACGTAGCCACATGATTATTTGTAGTGGCAGTTTGGACGCGAAACAGATGCTTTTGTTCACACACACGACATTCAGACTCTGTTAGCTAAAGTTTGCGGCTAACACAAAATAAATGGAATATGATAGCAAACGTTTGCGGCTAACACAAAACAAATGGAATATGATAGCTATCGTTCGCTGCTAACACAAAACAAATGGAATATGATAGCTATCGTTCGCGGCTAACACAAAATAAATGGAATATGCTAGCTATCGTTCGCTGCTAACACAAAACAAATGAAATATGATAGCTATCGTTCGCGGCTAACACAAAACAAATGAAATATGATAGCTATCGTTCGCGGCTAACACAAAACAAATGAAATATGATAGCTATTGTTCGCGGCTAACACAAAACAAATGAAATATGATAGCTATCGTTCGCGGCTAACACAAAACAAATGAAATATGATAGCTATCGTTCGCGGCTAACACAAAACAAATGAAATATGATAGCTATCGTTCGCTGCTAACACAAAACAAATGAAATATGATAGCTATCGTTCGCGGCTAACACAAAACAAATGAAATATGATAGCTATCGTTCGCGGCTAACACAAAACAAATGAAATATGATAGCTATCGTTCGCGGCTAACACAAAACAAATGAAATATGATAGCTATCGTTCGCGGCTAACACAAAACAAATGAAATATGATAGCTATCGTTCGCGGCTAACACAAAACAAATGAAATATGATAGCTATCGTTCGCGGCTAACACAAAACAAATGAAATATGATAGCTAACGTTCACAAACTATTTCCCTTGTTGAACACACCTCAGGTGTAATTTCAAATGACCTAAAAATAACAATAATCTCCCCAGGCAGACAGGTCACTCTGTTCTGCTCTCTGTGTGTTATTAAACCCAATCTGAGTGGTAATATCTTCTAGCCAGGCAGCAGACGGCCTATTTTATGAGCAGAGAAGTCCCAAATGGTACCCTATTCCCTATGTTCGGCACTACGTTTGACCAGGGCCCAATTCCCTATGTTCGGCACCACTTTTGACAAGGGCCTGTCTCACCTCACACCTGTCTCACCTCACATTATTTCTCGTCTCAGTAATATGACACCTGTCTCACCTCACACCTGTCTCACCTCACATTATTTCTCGTCTCAGTAATATGACACCTGTCTCACCTCACACCTGTCTCACCTCACATGATTTCTCATCTCAGTAATATGACACCTGTCTCACCTCACACCTGTCTCACCTCACATGATTTCTCATCTCAGTAATATGGCACCTGTCTCACCTCACATGATTTCTCATCTCAGTAATATGACACCTGTCTCACCTCACACCTGTCTCACCTCACATTATTTCTCATCTCAGTAATATGACACCTGTCTCACCTCACATTATTTCTCATCTCAGTAATATGACACCTGTCTCACCTCACACCTGTCTCACCTCACATTATTTCTCATCTCAGTAATATGACACCTGTCTCACCTCACACCTGTCTCACCTCACATTATTTCTCATCTCAGTAATATGACACCTGTCTCACCTCACACCTGTCTCACCTCACATGATTTCTCATCTCAGTAATATGGCACCTGTCTCACCTCACATGATTTCTCATCTCAGTAATATGACACCTGTCTCACCTCACACCTGTCTCACCTCACATTATTTCTCATCTCAGTAATATGACACCTGTCTCACCTCACACCTGTCTCACCTCACATTATTTCTCGTCTCAGTAATATGACACCTGTCTCACCTCACACCTGTCTCACCTCACATGATTTCTCATCTCAGTAATATGGCACCTGTCTCACCTCACATGATTTCTCATCTCAGTAATATGACACCTGTCTCACCTCACACCTGTCTCACCTCACATTATTTCTCATCTCAGTGATATGACACCTGTCTCACCTCACACCTGTCTCACCTCACATTATTTCTCATCTCAGTAATATGACACCTGTCTCACCTCACACCTGTCTCACCTCACATTATTTCTCGTCTCAGTAATATGACACCTGTCTCACCTCACACCTGTCTCACCTCACATGATTTCTCATCTCAGTAATATGACACCTGTCTCACCTCACACCTGTCTCACCTCACATGATTTCTCATCTCAGTAATATGACACCTGTCTCACCTCACACCTGTCTCACCTCACATTATTTCTCATCTCAGTAATATGACACCTGTCTCACCTCACATGATTTCTCATCTCAATAATATGACACCTGTCTCACCTCACACCTGTCTCACCTCACATTATTTCTCATCTCAGTAATATGACACCTGTCTCACCTCACATTATTTCTCATCTCGGTAATATGACACCTGTCTTACCTCCGATGATTTTTTAATTCTACCTGTAATGCAGCCGTATTCACAGACCTTCTCTCGTTGTAATGGGGTCTGGTAAATATCATAATAAGGATGATTTCAGGATGATGAAATGGGAAGGCAGGACTGTGTGTGTCTCTGCCGTACAGACAGTCTTAGCTCTCTGCTTGTGCCTGCAGGGTGTTACAGTGGCCCTGATAAGGCGGTCTGGTGGACTGGAGATTGGCACAGGGACCAGTATTGAGGATGTTGCACAGTGTGTGGTTAACATAACAGTCTTACAGTAGAACACATCTACACACTGCCAAGTAGAGACATGGGGAGAAAAGATCTCCCAGTACCAGGGTATTAATATAGAGGACAGAGTTGTCTCCACTGTCAGGATCTCCCAGTACCGTGGTATTACTATAGAGGACAGAGTTGTCTCCACTGTCAGGATCTCTCAGTACCAGGGTATTAATATAGAGGACAGAGTTGTCTCCACTGTCAGGATCTCTCAGTACCAGGGTATTAATATAGAGGACAGAGTTGTCTCCACTGTCAGGATCTCTCAGTACCAGGGTATTAATATAGAGGACAGAGTTGTCTCCACTGTCAGGATCTCCCAGTACCAGGGTATTAATATAGAGGACAGAGTTGTCTCCACTGTCAGGATCTCTCAGTACCAGGGTATTAATATAGAGGACAGAGTTGTCTCCACTGTCAGGATCTCCCAGTACCAGGGTATTAATATAGAGGACAGAGTTGTCTCCACTGTCAGGATCTCTCAGTACCAGGGTATTAATATAGAGGACAGAGTTGTCTCCACTGTCAGGATCTCTCAGTACCAGGGTATTAATATAGAGGACAGAGTTGTCTCCACTGTCAGGATCTCTCAGTACCAGGGTATTAATATAGAGGACAGAGTTGTCTCCACTGTCAGGATCTCTCAGTACCAGGGTATTAATATAGAGGACAGAGTTGTCTCCACTGTCAGGATCTCTCAGTACCAGGGTATTAATATAGAGGACAGAGTTGTCTCCACTGTCAGGATCTCTCAGTACCAGGGTATTAATATAGAGGACAGAGTTGTCTCCACTGTCAGGATCTCCCAGTACCAGGGTATTAATATAGAGGACAGAGTTGTCTCCACTGTCAGGATCTCTCAGTACCAGGGTATTAATATAGAGGACAGAGTTGTCTCCACTGTCAGGATCTCTCAGTACCAGGGTATTAATATAGAGGACAGAGTTGTCTCCACTGTCAGGATCTCCCAGTACCAGGGTATTAATATAGAGGACAGAGTTGTCTCCACTGTCAGGTGTCACGCCGTGGCCATAGAGAGGCTTTTATTCTCTATTTTGGTTAGGCCAGGGTGTGACTAGGATGGGCATTCTAGTTTCTTTATTTCTATATTTGCTGTTTCTTTGTGTTTGGCCGGGTGTGGTTCCCAATCAGAGGCAGCTGTCTATCGTTGTCTCTGATTGGGAATCATACTTAGGCAGCCTTTTCCCCACCTGTGTTTTTGGGTAGTTAGTTTCTGTTTAGTGTCTGCCGCTGACAGAACTGTTTTGGTTTTAAACTTTGTTATTTTGTTCGAGTGTTTTTGTGAAATAAAATATCATGAACACTTACCACGCTGCGCTTTGGTCCATGCCTTCCGACGAGAGACAATACACCAGGATCTTTTTCATATTGTTCTTTCGCTTATTTTTATTATCTTTAATCAGTTTTTTATTATGTGGTTTGTGCTTGGGTGCTTTCCTTACCATTCATTACTCTGGATATTCTTAAAGCCTGACAGTTCCTTACTGTAAGAGTCAAATAAGCACAGATTACAAAACAACATCAGTTTTTCTCAGAGTTTATTCCCCCTTATTTTGTCCTGTTCATAATGACATAGACAGCTTTTTTCTGGATGCTAAAATGAATGATCTTCTATAAGAATAATGAACCACAATCTCTGTATATTTTCCCTCCTGGAATAGTTTATTCAGTCTAATAAATAAACTACTTTTCACTAGCTGTGTTTTGCTGATAAATCATAATGAACAATCCCCTCCAGGGATGGAGGTTCACACCGTGGGTCAGTTCAGCGATGGGAAGTCTGTGTCAGAGTGGAGGATCCAGAAGGAACAGAGAGGCTGGCCTCCGCTTCACACCGTGGGTCAGTTCAGCGATGGGAAGTCTGTGTCAGAGTGGAGGAACCAGAAGGAACAGAGAGGCTGGCCTCCGCTTCACACCGTGGGTCAGTTCAGCGATGGGAAGTCTGTGTCAGAGTGGAGGAACCAGAAGGAACAGAGAGGCTGGCCTCCGCTTCACACCGTGGGTCAGTTCAGCGATGGGAAGTCTGTGTCAGAGTGGAGGAACCAGAAGGAACAGAGAGGCTGGCCTCCGCTTCACACCGTGGGTCAGTTCAGCGATGGGAAGTCTGTGCCAGAGTGGAGGAACCAGAAGGAACAGAGAGGCTGGCCTCCGCTTCACACCGTGGGTCAGTTCAGCGATGGGAAGTCTGTGCCAGAGTGGAGGAACCAGAAGGAACAGAGAGGCTGGTGTCCGCTTCACACAAAAGTAGTAGTGCACTAAATAAGGAATAGTGTGCCATTTTGGATGTTAACTTGTAGTGGTTTCCATCTCCCATCATGCTGCAGGGTGATCTCAGGGTCGTGTCAGAGCCACGGAGCTCATGGTGTTTATAGACGGGTCCTCCAGTCCACTTCCTGCCCATGCCTTAGACCCCAGGAGACCCCACTTCCTCTCACAGCCAACAAAATTACCCTGAACTATGTGTGGCCTGAATTAATGGGGAAAGACCAATGTGTGGGCTGAACCAATGGGGAAAGACTAATGTGTGGGCTGAACCAATGGGGAAAGACCAATGTGTGGGCTGAACCAATGGGGAAAGACCAATGTGTGGGCTGGAGGACACCCCGCAGGAAACTGTAGCTCATCAGCTGTCCCCCTGGGAGATCTATATGATCTAACCCTCAGTACCTGGTAAAGACCAACAGATCTATATGATCTAACCCTCAGTACCTGGTAAAGATCAACAGATCTATATGATCTAACCCTCAGTACCTGGTAAAGACCAACAGATCTATATGATCTAACCCTCAGTACCTGGTAAAGACCAACAGATCTATATGATCTAACCCTCAGTACCTGGTAAAGACCAACAGATCTATATGATCTAACCCTCAGTACTCAGATCTATATGATCTAACCCTCAGTACCTGGTAAAGACCAACAGATCTATATGATCTAACCCTCAGTACCTGGTAAAGACCAACAGATCTATATGATCTAACCCTCAGTACCTGGTAAAGATCAACAGATCTATATGATCTAACCCTCAGTACCTGGTAAAGACCAACAGATCTATATGATCTAACCCTCAGTACCTGGTAAAGACCATCAGATCTATATGATCTAACCCTCAGTACCTGGTAAAGACCAACAGATCTATATGATCTAACCCTCAGTACCTGGTAAAGACCAACAGATCTATATGATCTAACCCTCAGTACTCAGATCTATATGATCTAACCCTCAGTACCTGGTAAAGACCAACAGATCTATATGATCTAACCCTCAGTACCTGGTAAAGATCAACAGATCTATATGATCTAACCCTCAGTACTCAGATCTATATGATCTAACCCTCAGTACCTGGTAAAGACCAACAGATCTATATGATCTAACCCTCAGTACCTGGTAAAGACCAACAGATCTATATGATCTAACCCTCAGTACTCAGATCTATATGATCTAACCCTCAGTACCTGGTAAAGACCAACAGATCTATATGATCTAACCCTCAGTACCTGGTAAAGACCAACAGATCTATATGATCTAACCCTCAGTACCTGGTAAAGATCAACAGATCTATATGATCTAACCCTCAGTACCTGGTAAAGACCAACAGATCTATATGATCTAACCCTCAGTACCTGGTAAAGACCAACAGATCTATATGATCTAACCCTCAGTACCTGGTAAAGACCAACAGATCTATATGATCTAACCCTCAGTACCTGGTAAAGACCAACAGATCTATATGATCTAACCCTCAGTACCTGGTAAAGACCAACAGTTCTATATGAACTAACGCTGCTCTGTGCTCAGGACTCAGACAAACCTAGTAGACTTGGAGAACTGGCCGAGACAACAGATCATACAGTATTGGCCTTTCTCTGTGGGTAGTACTGGGCTTTTTCTATTGTTATACAGTACTGGGCTTTCTCTATGGGCAGTACTGGGCTTTCTATATGGATATACAGTACTGTGCTTTCTATGTGGATATACAGTACTGGGCTTTCTCTGTGGGCAGTCCTGGGCTTACTCCATGGATATACAGTACTGGGCTTTCTCTATGGCTGTTACTGGGCTTTCTCTGTGGGCTGTACTGGGCTTTCTCTAAGGATATACAGTGCTGGGCTTTCTCTATGGGCAGTACTGGGCTTTTTCAATGGATATACAGTACTGGGTTTCCTCTATGGCTGTTACTGGGATTTATCTATGGGCAGTACTGTGTTTTCTGTATGGGTATACAGTACTGGGCTTTCTCTTTAGGCGGAGCTTGGCGTTCTCTATAGATACAGTACTGAGATTACTGGGTTTTCTCTATGGGTATACAGTACAGTGCTTTCTCTAAGGTCAATACTGTGCTTTCTCTATGGGTATACAGTACTGTGCTTTCTCTATGGGTATTACAGGGCTTTCTTTATGGGTATACAGTCCTGGGCGTGTTCTATGGGTAGTACTGGGCTTTCTGTATGGGTATACAGTACTTGGCGTGTTCTATGGGTAGTACTGGGCTTTCTGTATGGGTATACAGCACTGGGCTTTCTGTATGGGTATACAGTACTGGGCTTTCTGTATGGGTATACAGTACTGGGCGTGTTCTATGGGTAGTACTGGGCTTTCTGTATGGGTATACAGTACTTGGCGTGTTCTATGGGTAGTAATGGGCTTTCTGTATGGGTATACAGTACTGGGCTTTCTGTATGGGTATACAGTACTGGGCTTTCTGTAAGGGTATACAGTACTGGGCGTGTTCTATGGGTAATACTGGGCTTTCTGTATGGGCATACAGTACTGGGCTTTTTCTCTGGAGATATAAAGAACTGGGCTTTCTCTATGGGCAGCACTGGGCTTTCTTTAGGGTATATATTACTGTGCTTTCTCTATGGGTATACAATACTGTGCTTTCTCTATGGGTATACAGTAATGGGCTTTTTGTACGGGAATACAATACTGTGCTTTCTCAACTGGTATACAGTCCTGGGCTTTCTTTATGCGCATACAGTATTTGGCTTTCCCTATAGTCATTACCTGTCTTTCTCTGTGGGTACACAGCACTGGGTTTTATCTATGGGCAGTACTAAGCTGGCTCTATGTGGTTGCAGTACCAGGCTTTCTCTGTAGGTATACAGTACTGGGTTTTATCTATGGGCAGTACTAAGCTTTCTCTCTTTGTATGCAATACTGGGCGGTTTCTATGGGTATACAATACTGGGCTTTCTCTATTGACAGTACTGGGCTTTCTCTATGGATATACAGTACTGGGCTTTCTCTATGGGTATACAGTACTGGGCTTTCTATATGGATATACAGTTCTCCACATGCTTTATGGGTTTACAGTACTGGGCTTTCTCTATGGGTATACATGACTGGGTTTTTCTATTGGCAGTACTGGGCTTTCTATGGGTATGCAGTACTGGGCTTTCTATATGGGTATACAGTACTGGGCAGTCGCTATGAGTATACAGCACGAGACATTCTCTATGTCTACAGAATATTTGGCTTTCTCTTTGGGTTTACAGTACTGTGCTTTCTATATGTGTATAAAGTACTGGGCTTTCTCTATGTGTATACAGTACTGGGCTTTCTCCATGGGCACTACTGTGCTTTCTCTATGTGTATACAGTCATGGGCTTTCTCTATGCTTGTACAATTCTGGGCCTTCTCTATGCTTGTACAGTACTGGGCATTCTCTAAGGATATACAATACTGGGCTTTCTCTATGCGTATACAGTACTTGGCTTTCTCTATGGTTAGTACTGGGATTTCTCTGTTGGTATACCGTACTGGGCTTTTTCTATGGGCAGTACTTCACTTTACCTATGGGTATACAGTACTGGGCTTTCTATTGGTATATAGTACTGTGCATTATGTATGGGTATACATTACTAGGCTTTCTCTATGGGTATACAGTACTGGGCTTTCTCTATGGGTATACAGTACTGGGCTTTCTATATTGGCAGTACTGGGCTTTCTCTATGGGTATACAGTACTGGGCTTTCTATATGGGTATACAGTACTGGGCTTTCTATATTGGCAGTACTGGGCTTTCTCTATGGGTATACAGTACTGGGCTTTCTCTATGGGTATACAGTACTGGGCTTTCTCTATGGGTATACAGTACTGGGCTTTCTATATGGATATACAGTTCTCCACATGCTTTATGGGTTTACAGTACTGGGCTTTCTCTATGGGTATACATGACTGGGTTTTTCTATTGGCAGTACTGGGCTTTCTATGGGCTTTCTATATTGGCAGTACTGGGCTTTCTCTATGAGTATACAGTACTGGGCTTTCTCTATGGGTATACAGTACTGGGCTTTCTCTATGGGTATACAGTATTGGGCTTTCTATATTGGCAGTACTGGGCTTTCTCTATGGGTATACAGCACTGGCTGTCTTTATTTTATGCAGTGATGGGCTTTCTCTACATGCAATACTGGGCTTTCTCTATTGGTATACAGTCCTGGGCTTTCACTATGGGTATACAGTACTGGGCTTTCTCTATGGGTATACAGTACTGGGCTGTCTTTATTTTATGCAGTGATGGGCTTTCTCTACATGCAATACTGGGCTTTCTCTATTGGTATACAGTACTGGGCTTTCTCTATGGGAATACAGTACTGGGTTTTCTCTATGGGTATACAGTATTGGGCTTTCTATATTGGCAGTACTGGGCTTTCTCTATAGGGTATACAGTACTGGGCTTATGAGTATAAAGTACTGGGCTTTCTCTATAGGGTATACAGTACTGGGCTTTCTCTATACGGTATACAGTACTGGGCTTATGAGTATAAAGTACTGGGCTTTCTCTATGGGTATACAGTACTGGGCTTTCTCTATGGGTATACAGTACTGGGCTTTCTCTATGGGTATAAAGTACTGGGCTTATGAGTATAAAGTACTGGGCTTTCTCTATGGGTATACAGTACTGTGCTTTCTCTATGGGTATACAGTACTGGGCTTTCTCTATGGGTATACAGTACTGGGCTTATGAGTATAAAGTACTTTGCTTTCTCTATAGGGTTTACAGTACTGGGCTTATGAGTATAAAGTACTGTGCTTTCTCTATAGGGTATACAGTACTGGGCTTATAAGTATAAAGTACTGTGCTTTCTCTATAGGGTATACAGTACTGGGCTTATGAGTATAAAGTACTGTGCTTTCTCTATGGGTATACAGTATTGGGCTTTCTATGTTGGCAGTACTGGGCTTTCTCTATAGGGTATACAGTACAGGGCTTTCTCTATGGGTATACAGTATTGGGCTTTCTATATTGGCAGTACTGGGCTTTCTCTATGGGTATACAGTACTGGGCTTATGAGTATAAAGTACTGTGCTTTCTCTATGGGTATACAGTACTGGGCTTTCTCTATGGGTATACAGTACTGGGCTTTCTCTATGGGTATAAAGTACTGGGCTTATGAGTATAAAGTACTGTGCTTTCTCTATGGGTATACAGTACTGTGCTTTCTCTATGGGTATACAGTACTGGGCTTTCTCTATGGGTATACAGTACTGGGCTTATGAGTATAAAGTACTGTGCTTTCTCTATAGGGTATACAGTACTGGGCTTATGAGTATAAAGTACTGGGCTTTCTCTATAGGGTATAAAGTACTGTGCTTTCTCTATGGGCAGTACTTGGCCTTCTCTAGCATCCCAATAAATCTCATTAAAAAATGTGGTTCCTGATAGAGCATGTTTATTTTAAAACTCTGTTTTATCTATGAATGTCTCTGTCAGTCACATGACTGTATCCAAGGCAACCCACAGAGGTCTGCGAGTTCACAGAATGAGGAAGGAAAATTGTCTGCCTCTGTCATGCTGATTTGTTGGTAATGTAGAATTCTAGCAACATACCCGAATATGCTGTCAAATGATGTCGCTCCTGTTGTCCTGAGCGGTCATGATGAGTCAGTCTGTTTAAAGAGATTTAGTTTTATGTCAGAGTTCCACTAGTCATGAATATCATTGCTGTTGTTTTGGGAATACTTATTTTTTTAGCTTTAAAACAACAGTTTTTCTACAAACAATTTTGGAAATAACTTTGTATTTCTTAGGCTGAGGAAACAGATAACATCAGTCAGGAGATCCCGATAACCTAATTCATTTCTACTGTATTTCTTCAGTCAATAAGATAAGGGAGGAGTCTGTTGGTATCTAATACAATGCTACTGTGAAAAGAGGTTAATACCCTTACTATGCCTCTCACACCATTTCAGGACCTTGAGAAACTTAAAAAAATATTTTAAAAAATCAAAATTTCTAACCTAAAACCTTGATTTTCGACAAAATGACATGAATGGATTAAACACTTCTAAGAAAGAAAACAGTTCTAACAAACTAAAACCTGGAAATACCATCCAACCCAAAACGCAGTGAGTAATGTTCAGTCTGAAGTTACTACTGAAGCCACAAATTAAAAGACAGTAATCGCTAGGTAATGTTGTTATAAGAAGTAAAGCAAATAATGCTACCAAGCTGCTAGGACAGAACAGACCAACTTCAATTAGCACTGAAGTGTGAAGTGAGATGTGTGAAAACTCTTGAGTTGTCACGGCCGTTGAAAGGAGAGGACCAAGGTGCAGCGTGGTGGGCGTACATTTTCTCTTTATTTGGAAACAGACGCCCAACAAAACAACAAACACTACAAAAACAAACCGTGAAGCTCAAAGGCTCTGTGCCCTAAACAAAAGTCAACTTCACACAAAGACAGGTGGAAAAAAGGGCTACCTAAGTATGGTTCTCAATCAGAGACAACGATAGACAGCTGCCTCTGATTGAGAACCACACCCGGCCAAACACAAAGAAATAGAAAACATAGAAATAAAGAAACTAAAATTCCCACCCTAGTCACACCCTGGCCTAACCAAAATAGAGAATAAAAGCCTCTCTATGGCCAGGGCGTGACATTGAGCCCAACAATGGCAGGAGAGTTTCACAGCCTCCCCCACCCAAATGCAGACCTTTGACGCCACCAGCTCCATGGATTATCCCTGTGCATATGTCATCACAGTCCAGTACCCCTTGGATACTAAAAATAACACTGCATGGCATAAAAAAACAATCCAGAAACACTATAATATTGGTGTTCTAAAAAAGGTCCAGTTGCCACAAATAAAAATACCATCTAGAAGCTGACGCCGTAGAGCACACAAAAAACTAGACCTACCCCGGCCTAAACATCAGCACCACAGCTAACTTCCACAAAGCTGTGAACGATCTGAGAGACAAGGCACGAAGAGCCTTCTACGCCGTTAAAAGGAACATAAATTTCGACATCCCCAATTACAATCTGGCAAAAAATACTTCAATCAGTTATGTAACCCATTAGCCTTCATGATTGAGAGGTCTGGGGTCCGCTCATCAACCAAGAATTCACAAAATGGGACAAACACCAAATGGAGACTCTGCAAAAACATCATCCCTGTACAACATAAAATACAAAATAATGAATGATGATAAAGGAGATGTTAAACTCTACAACCACCTAAAATGAAGCGATTCCATAACCTTCCATAAGAAATCCATCACCTACAGAGAGATTAACCTAGAGAAAAGTCCCCTAAGCAAGCTGGTCCTGGGGCTCTGTTCGCAAACACAAACAGACCCCATAGAGCCCCAGGACAGCAACACAATTAGACCCAACCAAATCACGAGAAAACAAAAAGATAATTACTTGACACATTGGAAAGAATTAACAAAAAAACGGATTAAACTGGAATTCTATTTGTCCCTAAACAGAGAGTACACAGTGGCAGAATACCTGACCACTGTGACTGACCCAGAATTAAGGAAAGCTTTGAGTATGTACAGATTCAGTAAGCATAGCCTTGCTATTGAGATAGGCTGCCGTAGGCTGACCTGGCTCTCAAGAGATAACAGACTATGTGCACACTGCCCACAAAATGAGGTGGAAACTGAGCTGCACTTCCTGATCTATGACCATATTAGAGACACATATTTCCCTTGAAAACAAATCCAAAACAAATCCAATTTTGATAAACTCCCATATCTGTAAGGCCTGACCCTGGAGAAGAGAATCAGGAATGGGAGTAGAACATTTAATATAGAACAGACATCAAACAGGAGAGAGACAGCGTCAGATCCAGGTATGCAAAGATAAACAAACATTAATCCTGAAGCAGGGAACAGACAGATATAGGTAATGACACAGGTGATTGAGTCCAGGTGAGTCCAGTAATCGTGACGGGGGAAGGCAGGTGAGTCCAGGTGAGTCCAGGTGAGTCCAGGTGAGTCCAGTAATCGTGACGGGGGAAGGCAGGTGTGTCCAGGTGAGTCCAGTAATCGTGACGGGGGAAGGCAGGTGTGTCCAGGTGAGTCCAGTAATCGTGACGGGGGAAGGCAGGTGTGTCCAGGTGAGTCCAGTAATCGTGACGGGGGAAGGCAGGTGTGTCCAGGTGAGTCCAGTAATCGTGACGGGGGAAGGCAGGTGTGTCCAGGTGAGTCCAGTAATCGTGACGGGGGAAGGCAGGTGTGTCCAGGTGAGTCCAGTAATCGTGACGGGGGAAGGCAGGTGTGTCCAGGTGAGTCCAGTAATCGTGACGGGGGAAGGCAGGTGTGTCCAGGTGAGTCCAGTAATCGTGACGGGGGAAGGCAGGTGTGTCCAGGTGAGTCCAGTAATCGTGACGGAGGAAGGCAGGTGTGTCCAGGTGAGTCCAGTAATCGTGACGGGGGAAGGCAGGTGTGTCCAGGTGAGTCCAGTAATCGTGACGGGGGAAGGCAGGTGTGTCCAGGTGAGTCCAGTAATCATGACGGGGGAAGGCAGGTGTGTCCAGGTGAGTCCAGTAATCGTGACGCGGGAAGGCAGGTGTGCGTACTGATGGTGGCAGCAATGCGTAATAATGGGGAGCCTGGCGCCTTCGAGCACTAGGGAGGGGAGTGGGCGCAGGCGTAACAGTACCCTCCTCCCTCTAAGGGCACCACCCGGCGTTCCACCTGGGCAAGCCTGACGAGCCGGCCGTGGCACGGGCACTGGACAAGCCTGCTGGGAGTAAAATCCTGACAAACCAGCAGGGGCGTGAAAGCCTGTCGATCCCGCTGAGGCGTAAAAACCTGCCGATCCGGCTGAGGCCTGATGAGCGACTTCCAAGCCAACAGGGGGCAAGAAACCTCTTGAGCTGGCTAGGGCGTGGCAGCCCGACAAGCTGGCTTAGGCGGCGGCCCCCGGACTCGACGTCACCACCAACCAGAAAGCCAGCACTCCCCGATGCGTCATATGATGGCTTCAGGATTCTGTAAGGACCGACGCTGGAGAAGAGAAGCAGGTACGGGGAGTAGAACATTTAATATGGAACAGACATCATGACACAGGTGATTGAGTCCAGGTGAGTCCAATAATCGCTGATGCGCGTAACGGGGGAAGACAGGTGTGCGTACTGATGGTGGCAGAAGTGCGTAATGCTGGGGAGCCTGGCGTCTTCGAGCGCCAGGGAGGAGCGGGACCAGGCGTGACAATATCTATTGGTTGAAATATCATAGTGTGCTATAACAGCAGCAAGATGTGTGACCTGTTGCCACAAGATAAGGACAGCCATTGAGAACAAACACCATTTTAAATACAACACATATATGTTGATTTATTCATCATTTTGTACTTTAACTATTTGCATATTGTTTTAACACTGTACATAGCCATAATATGAAACTGTGTGTGTAATGTTTACTGTTCATTTTCCATCTGTTTATTATCTATTTCACTTGCTTTGGCAATGTAAACATACAGTGCCTTGCAAAAGTCTTCATCCCCTTGGCGTTTTTCCTATTTTGTTGCATTACAACCTGTAATTTAAATAGATTTTTATTTGAATTTCATGTAATGGACAAACACAAAATAGTCCAAATTGGTGAAGTGAAATGAAAAAAAGAAGTTGTTTCAAACAATTCGAAATAATAAAAATTGGAAAAGTGGTGCGTACTGTATGTATTCTCCCCCTTTGCTATGAAGCCCCTAAATAAGATCTGGTGAAACCAATTACCTTCAGAAGTCACATCATTAGTTAGGTTGCATACAGGTGGACTTTATTTAACTGTCACATGATCTGTCACATGATCTCAGTATATATACACACCTGTTCTGAAAGGCCCCAGAGTCTGCAATACCACTAAGCAAGGGGCACCACCAAGCAAGAAGCACCATGAAGACCAAGGAGCTCTCCAAACAGATCAGAGACAAAGTTGTGGAGAAGTACAGATCAGAGTTGATTTATAAAATATATGAAACTTTGAACATCCCACGGAGCACCATTAATCCCGTTATTAAAAAATGGAAAGAATATGTCACCACAACAAACCTGCCAAGAGAGGCCCGCCCACTTACAACCTCATGCTAATCGCATTAGCCTATCTTAGCTCAACCGTCCCATGTATGGGACACCGATCCCAAAGAAGTTTTAAAGAAAAAAATAAGCAATCACTTTTGGTGTTCGCCAAAAGGTATGTGGGAGACTCCCCAAACATATGGAAGAAGGTACTCTGGTCAGATGAGAATAAAATTTAGCTTTTTGGCCATGTAGGAAAATGCTATGTCTGGCGCAAACCCAACACCTCTCATCACCCCGAGAACACCATCCCCACAGTGAAGCATGGTGGTGGCAGCATCATGCTGTGGGGATGTTTTTCATTGGCAGGGACTGGGAAACTGGTCAGAATTGAAGGAATGATGGATGGCGCTAAATACAGGGAAATTCTTGAGGGAAACCTGTTTCAGTCTTCCAGAGATTTGACACTGGGAAGGAGGTTCACCTTCCAGCAGGGCAATGACCCTAAGCCTACTGCTAAATCAACAATCGAGTGGTTTAAGGGGAAACATTTAAATGTCATGGAATGGCCTAGTCAAAGCCCAGACCTCAATTCAATTGAGAATCTGTGGTATGACTTAAAATTGCTGTACATCAGAGGAACCCATCCCACTTGAAGGAGCTGGAGCAGTTTTGACTTGAAGAATGGGCAAAAATCTCAGTGGCTAGATGTGCCAAGCTTATAGAGACATATCCCAAGAGACTTGGAGCTATAATTGCTGCAAAAGGTGGCTCTACAACGTATTGACTTTGGGGGGTGAATGGTTATGCACGTTCAAGTTTTCAGTTTTTTTGTCTTATTTCTTTTTTGTTTCACAGTAAAACAATATTTTGTATCTTCATAGGGGTAGGCATGTTGTGCAAATCAAATGATACAAACCCCTGAAAATATATTTTCATTCCAGGTTGTAAGTCAACAAAATAGGTAAAATGCCAAGGGGGTGAATACTTTGCAAGCCATTGTATGTTTCCCTTGCCAGTAAAGCCATTTGAATTGAATTCAGTGAGTGAGCAGAGACAGAAACACACCACTCTCATCCTGCCTCCTTCCTCTCCACCTCCCTCCATCCCATCCTGCCTCCTTCCTCTCCACCTCCCTCCATCCCATCCTGCCTCCTTCCTCTCCACCTCCCTCCATCCCATCCTGCCTCCTTCCTCTCCACCTCCCTCCATCCCATCCTGCCTCCTTCCTCTCCACCTCCCTCCATCCCATCCTGCCTCCTTCCTCTCCACCTCCCTCCATCCCATCCTGCCTCCTTCCTCTCCACCTCCCTCCATCCCATCCTGCCTCCTTCCTCTCCACCTCCCTCCATCCCATCCTGCCTCCTTCCTCTCCACCTCCCTCCATCCCATCCTGCCTCCTTCCTCTCCACCTCCCTCCATCCCATCCTGCCTCCTTCCTCTCCACCTCCCTCCATCCCATCCTGTCATTTCTCATACAGATGTAAATTAGGCTACAGTAAATGTACCTGTTTCTGAGGAGACAGACAGCTTTTTTCCCCTCTCTCTCTCTCTCTATCTCCCTCTCTCTTTCTATCCCTCTCTCTGTCTCTCTCTCTATCTCCCTCTCTCTCTCTCTCTCTCTCTCTCTCTCTCTCTCTCTCTCTCTCTCTCTCTCTCTCTCTCTATCTCCCTCTCTCTTTCTCTCCCTCTCTCTCTATCTCCCTCTCTCTTTCTATCCCTCTCTCTCTCTCTCTCTCTCTCTCACACTCTATCCATTCTCTCTTTCTATCTCTGCTTCAGCTCCCCCATTGTTCATCTGTGTCCTCTTTCTTTCCATCTCTAATCTGACAGAGAAACATGCTGGGAGAGAGTCTCATCAGAATTATTTTGAAATGTTTATTATTGCCAAGGGAGTTTCTTTCCTTAATAGCCAGTCAGCTGACAGTATTCAGTCTGAGAGAGCAGAAGTACATGATTCATTTTGATTTGGTGCCATGGAAACCCTAAATATAAAGAATATGTTGACCAACTGAAGTATATTACGTTTCGCACTAGCAAGTATATCTCAACCCAGCCAGCTGTCACAAACATCCCCAGAGCACCAACTTCTCTGAGTCAGTGAGCAGAACTGACACCAGTATATTAAGGACGTGTCATTTTCCCTCTGAGGTGGAATACATGAATATAGTGATGGATGATGGGAACGTGAAAGATGACGCTGCAGTGGATAGCACCCGTTTTACGGGCTCCTGAATATTCTGCTATTGTTTTTAAAACGTTTTAAGCAAATCCTAACTTTTTTTTGTACATCATCATTTCCTATGACGTAAAACAGCTTCTGGACATCAGAACAGCGATCACTAACCTCATTTTTTGATGACAATTTCTACTTCAACGAGTCAGCAGCTCTGGATGGTTACTTAGGCCCTAATCCCCGGAACTCGAAGGAGGAAGCATCCTGATGAGACTACGTTGGAGCGCAAATAAACCACCTCTTCCCTTCGTTCTATTGACTAGCGTACAGTCACTAGACAACAAACTGGACAAACTCCGCTCGAGACTATCCTATCAACGTCACCTGAAGAACTGTAATATTCTATGTTTCTATGAGTCGTGGCTGAACAATGACTTGGATAATATATATCTTGCTGGTTTTTCCATGCTGGACCGGACGACAGCCTTGGATAAGATGAAGGGGGAAGGTGTGTTCTTTGTTAATAAGAGGTGGGCAATCTCTAATCTTAAGGAAGTCTCAAGTTTTTGCTCGCCCGAGTTAGAGTTCCTCATGTTTAGCTGTAGACCATTTACCAAGAGAGTTTTCATCTACAGTATATTGTTCGTAGCTGTCAATTTACCACCGTAAACTGAAGCTGGCACTAAGACTGCACTCAACGAGCTGTATAAGGCCATAAGCAAACAATAAATGGCACATCCAGAGGCGGTGCTTCTAGTGGCCGGTGATTTTAATGCAGGGTAACTGAAATCCGTTTTACCTAATTTTTACCAGCATGTCACCTGTGCAACTAGAGGCAGGAAAACTCGTGATCATAAAAGGCTCTTTCTCTGGCAAATCTGACCACAACTCCTCCTGATTCCTGTTCACAAAAAAAAATAAAAAAAATAATCATAAAACACGGGACGAGATGTTAAAACTGTCCATTGTGCCAATAGATGGTATGCACTCACATGAGATTTGCCGTGATGTTGACAGAGTGGCATGGGAGGTTTATTTCTTAGACTGGGTTAAGATGTCAATTTTGGGACACATCCTCAGTAGTGTGCCTTCGAATCAGTGGGTGTTTCGGCCTTTAATCACTAAACACCCTCAAGAAAAAACTCAAACAGGAAGTACCAGTGACGAACACAATACGGAAGTGGTCTGATGAAACGGATGCTAAGCTAAGCTACAGGATTATTTCGCTAGGACAGACTGGACTATGTTCCGGGACTCATCCGATGGCAGTACACCACATTATTTACCGGGTTTATTCATACTCCCCATAGTGTCCGTACGTACATATCCCAACCAGAAACCAGGCAGTGTCCGAACTGAGCTAAAAGCTAGAACTGCTGCTTTTAAATATTGGGACACTAATCCGGACGCTTAAACGAAATCACCCTACCTCTGATGAACCATCAAACAGGCAAAGTGTCAATACAGGACTAAGATAGAATCCTACTACGCCGGCTTTGACGCTCATCAGCGGAAGGGTTTTCAAACTATCAGGGATTACAAAGGGAACCCTTCGGCGCTGCCCAGTGACACTGAACCATGCAAATCAAATCAAAGTTTATTTGTCACGTGCGCCGAATACAACAGGTGTTTCACCTTACAGTGAAATGCTTACTTACAGGCTCTAACCAATAGTGCGAAAAAAGCTCTGTGTTTGTGTGTGTGTAGGTAAGTAAAGAAATAAAACAACAGTAAAAATACATTTGAAAATAAGAGTTGCAAGGCTATATACAGACACCTGTTAGTCAGGCTTATTGAGGTATTATGTACATGTAGGTATGGTTAAAGTGACTATGCATATATGATGAACAGAGAGTAGCAGTAGCGTAAAAGGAGGGGTTGGCGGGAGGTGGGACACATTGCAGATAGCCCAGTTAGCCAATGTGCGGGAGCACTGGTTGGTCGGGCCAATTGAGGTAGCATGTTAAAAAAACTATAGTTTTGGCAAGTCGGTTAGGACATCTACTTTGTGCATGACACAAGTAATTTTTTCAACAATTGTTTACAGACAGATTATTTCACTTATAATTCACTGTATCACAATTCCAGTGGGTCAGAAGTTTACATACACTAAGTTGACTGTGCCTTTAAACAGTTTGGAAAATTCCAGAAAATAATGTCATTGCTTTAGAAGCTTCTGATAGGCTAATTGACATCATTTGAGTCAATTGGAGGTGTACCTGTGGATGTATTTCAAGGCCTACCTTCAAACTCAGTTCCTCTTTGCTTGGAATCATGGGAAAATCAAAAGAAAACAGCCAAGACATCAGAAAATAAACTGTAGACCTCCACAAGTCCTTGGGAGCAATTTCTAAACGCCTGAAGGTACCACGTTCATATGTACAAACAATAGTACGCAAGTATAAACACCATGGGACCACGCAGCCGTCATACCGCTCAGGAAGGAGACGCGTTCTGTCTCCTAGAGATGAACAAACTTTTGTGCGAAAAGTGCAAATCATTCCCAGAACAATAGCAAAGGACCTTGTGAAGATGCTGGAGGAAACAGGTACAAAAGTATCTATATCCACAGTAAAACGAGTCCTATATCGATATAACCTGAAAGGCTGCCCAGCAAGGAAGAAGCCACTGCTCCAAAACCACCATAAGAAATTCAGACTACGATTTGCAACTGCAAATGGGGACAAAGATCGTACTTTTTGGAGAAATGTCCTCTGGTCTGATGAATCAAAAATAGAACTGTGTGGCCAAAATGACCATGTTATGTTTGGAGAAAAAAGGGGGAGGCGCGGCTTTTGTGGAGCGATGGGTAACGATGCTTCGTGGGTGTCAGTTGTTGATGTGTGCAGAGGGTCCCTGGTTCGCGCCCGGGTCGGGGGGAGAGGACGGACTGAAGTTAAACTGTTACATTGGAGAGGAGGGGAGGCTTGCAAGCCGAAGAACACCATCTCAACCGTGAAGCACGGCGGTGGTAGCATCATGTTGTGGGGGTGCGTTGCTGCAGGAGGGACTGGTGCACTTCACAAAATAGATGGAATCATGAGGACGGGAAATTATGTGGATATATTGAAGCAGCATCTGAAGACATCAGTCAGGAAGTTAAAGCTTGGTCGCAAATGGGTCTACCAAATGGACAACGACTCCAAGCATACTTCCAAAGTTTTGGCAAAATGGCTTAAGGACAACAAAGTCAAGGTATTGGAGTGGCCATCACAAAGCCCTGACCTCAATCCTATAGAACATTTGTGGGCAGAACTGAAAAAGCATGTGCGAGCAAGGAGGCCTACAAACCTGATTCAGTTACACCAGTTCTGTCAGAAGGAATGGGCCAAAATTCACCCAACCTATTGTGGGAAGCTTGTGGAAGGCTACCCGAAACATTTGACTCAAGTTAAACAATTTGAAGGCAATGCTACCAAATACTAATTGAGTGTATATAAACTTCTGACCCACTGGGAATGTGATGAAAGAAATAAAAGTTGAAATAAATCATTCTCTCTACTATTATTCTGACATTTCACATTCTTAAAATAAAGTGGTGATCCTAACTGACTTAAGACAGGGAATTTTTATTTGGATTAAACGTCAGGAATTGTGAAGAACTGAGTTTAAATGTATTTGGCTAAGGTGTATGTAAACTTCCGACTTCAACTACATATTCAATCTCTCCTTCTCCCAGTCGTTTGTCCCTACTTGCTTGCCTTACCCAAGTAACTGAACTAAATACCCTGTCAACATCAAGTGCTTTGTTAGGTAAGGATCATATCACCTCCACTGACACCCAACACCCTAGACCCACTACAGTTTGCATACCGCCCCAACAGATCAACAGACAGGGTAGGTTACTTCTAAACGTAATCCGTTACAGTTACCTGTCCAACATTGTAATCAGTAACGTAACTTTTGGACTACCCAAACTCAGTAACGTAATCTGATTACATTCAGTTACTTTTAGATTACTTTCCCCTTAAGAGGCATTAGAAGAAGGATTGCAGGATAAATCAATGTTAAAGTATAGCTGGCCATATATGGATGTTAAATGTTACTTCATGGGTTGGTTATGTATTTCTTCTAATGCTTTCTATTACGTATAATATTACAATTATGTCTTTACATTAAAAACCAAGTCTATCAGAATTCCAGTCATTCCATTAATGTTACAACCCTTGATGTTTAAGACTTGGAAAAACGGAAGTATAGATTAGCCAAATTGTTTTACCTTAACATAACTTAACTTAACATAACTCCAAAACTAAGGATTTGTTAGCCAGCCCTACTCTGTTGTTTATGATTTTGTTGTCATGGAGGACTGATTGGGCTCATGAAAAATACATGCTGCAGCTGTTTGAAAAGGATCCACAGATGAAACATTAACAAAATGGACGCCCTCTGTTTGGTTAAAAACCTGAGGGATGGAGAAATGTAACCACTCTCAGATTAATAGACAGAGTTATAGATGCAAGGACTGACCATCCATGATATAAAACGTATTGCTTTAACCATGTTATGAGGCTATACAGTGTTTGTTTACAGAGTAAAACAAGCTTATATTTTGGGTTCTCATGGAGTGTGACTGTTGAACTAAATTCTTCAAGAAACAATATATATATATATATATAATTTATAAGTCCAAAAATGGATGTAGTAACTACAGATTGCCATTTTAAGTCTATTAGAAGTGTGCAGTTTGAGTCCATTAGGCCTTTGGGTTTTTTGGGTTATCAGCATCCTTTTATATACAGATGATACAGTCTTATACTCAGCTGGCCCTTCCCCGGATTTTGTGTTAAACGCTCTACAACAAAGCTTTCTTAGTGTCCAACAAGCTTTCTCTGCCCTTAACCTTGTTCTGAACACCTCCAAAACAAAGGTCATGTGGTTTGGTAAGAAGAATGCCCCTCTCCCCACCGGTGTAATTACTACCTCTGAGGGTTTAGAGCTTGAGGTTGTCACCTCTTACAAGTACTTGGGAGTATGGCTAGATGGTACACTGTCCTTCTCTCAGCACATATCAAAGCTGCAGGATAAGTTAAATCTAGACTTGGTTTCCTCTATCGTAATCTTCAACCCAGCTGCCAAACCAACCCTGATTCAGATGACCATCCTACCCGTGCTAGATTACGGAGACATCATTTATAGATCGGCAGGTAAGGGTGCTCTCGAGCGGCTAGATGTTCTTTACCATTCAGCCATCAGATTCACCACCAATGCTCCTTATAGGACACATCACTGCACTCTATAGTCCTCTGTAAACTGTTCGTCTCTGTATACACGTCACAAGACCCACTGGTTGATGCTTATTTATAAAACCCTCTTAGGCCTCACTCCCCCCTATCTGAGATATCTACTGCAGCCCTCATCCTCCACATACAACACCCGTACTGCCAGTCACATTCTGTTAAAGGTCCCCAAAGTACACACATCCCTGGGTCGCTCCTCTTTTCAGTTCACTGCAGCTAGCGACTGGAACGAGCTGCAACAAACACTCAAACTGGACAGTTTTATCTAAATCTCTTCATTCAAAGACTCAATCATGGACACTCTTACTGACAGTTGTGGCTGCTTTGCGTGATGTATTGTTGTCTCTACCTTCTTGCCCTTTTTGATGTTGTCTGTGCCCAATAATGTTTGTACCCTGTTTTGTGCTGCTAACATGTTGTGTTGCTACAATGCTGTGTTTTCATGTGTTGCTGCCTTGCTATATTGTTGTCTTAGGTCTCTATATGTAGTGTTGTTTTGTCTCTCTTGTCGTGATGTGTGTTTTGGCGCTAGGGACATAAGCATTTCACTACACCTGTGATAACATCTACAAAATATGTGTACCATTTGGTATGATCTGACCTATGTGAGAATGCTGTTCATTTCCTACAGCTCAGTGTTCAACACATAGTGCCCACAAAGCTCATCACTAAGCTAAGAATCCTGGGACTTTAGTCAGTCTCCCCACCAGTATTAATGAATTGAGACATTCAGATTTTTTTCTTTGTATTATCTTTTACCAGATCTAATGTGTTATATTCTCCTACATTCATTTCACATTTTCCACAAACTTCAAAGTGTTTCCTTTCAAATGGTACCAAGAATATGCATATCCTTGCTTCAGGTCCTGAGCTACAGGCAGTTAGATTTGGGTATGTCATTTTAGGTGAAAATTGAAAAAAAAGGGCGGATCCTTAAGAGGATTTAATACTGGTGGGGAAACTGAGTAAAATGAGACACTGAGGAAGCTTGGAAAAGCATACATAATGGAGTATTGTTCCTCCTTCATTTCTTTGTTATAGTGTCGTAGCACATTTTCACCCCCAGAGAGTATGCATGGTTAGAACAAAGCAGTCATTAGGAGAGAAGAGCAGTATGGGCCATAGGTCATCAAGGGCTACAATAAGAGTTCCAGAGGTCATCCAGGGCTACAATAAGAGTACCAGAGGTCATCCAGGGCTACAATAAGAGTACCAGAGGTCATCCAGGGCTACAATAAGAGTACCAGAGGTCATCCAGGGCTACAATAAGAGTACCAGAGGTCATCCAGGGCTACAATAAGAGTACCAGAGGTCATCCAGGGCTACAATAAGAGTACCAGAGGTCATCCAGGGCTACAATAAGAGTACCAGAGGTCATCCAGGGCTACAATAAGAGTTCCAGAGGTCATCCAGGGCTACAATAAGAGTACCAGAGGTCATCCAGGGCTACAATAAGAGTTCCAGAGGTCATCCAGGGCTACAATAAGAGTACCAGAGGTCATCCAGGGCTACAATAAGAGTACCAGAGGTCATCCAGGGCTACAATAAGAGTACCAGAGGTCATCCAGGGCTACAATAAGAGTACCAGAGGTCATCCAGGGCTACAATAAGAGTTCCAGAGGTCATCCAGGGCTACAATAAGAGTACCAGAGGTCATCCAGGGCTACAATAAGAGTACCAGAGGTCATCCAGGGCTACAATAAGAGTACCAGAGGTCATCCAGGGCTACAATAAGAGTACCAGAGGTCATCCAGGGCTACAATAAGAGTACCAGAGGTCATCCAGGGCTACAATAAGAGTACCAGAGGTCATCCAGGGCTACAATAAGAGTACCAGAGGTCATCCAGGGCTACAATAAGAGTACCAGAGGTCATCCAGGGCTACAATAAGAGTTCCAGAGGTCATCCAGGGCTACAATAAGAGTACCAGAGGTCATCCAGGGCTACAATAAGAGTTCCAGAGGTCATCCAGGGCTACAATAAGAGTTCCAGAGGTCATCCAGGGCTACAATAAGAGTTCCAGAGGTCATCCAGGGCTACAATAAGAGTTCCAGAGGTCATCCAGGGCTACAATAAGAGTACCAGAGGTCATCCAGGGCTACAATAAGAGTTCCAGAGGTCATCCAGGGCTACAATAAGAGTTCCAGAGGTCATCCAGGGCTACAATAAGAGTTCCAGAGGTCATCCAGGGCTACAATAAGAGTTCCAGAGGTCATCCAGGGCTACAATAAGAGTTCCAGAGGTCATCCAGGGCTACAATAAGAGTACCAGAGGTCATCCAGGGCTACAATAAGAGTTCCAGAGGTCATCCAGGGCTACAATAAGAGTTCCAGAGGTCATCCAGGGCTACAATAAGAGTTCCAGAGGTCATCCAGGGCTACAATAAGAGTTCCAGAGGTCATCCAGGGCTACAATAAGAGTACCAGAGGTCATCCAGGGCTACAATAAGAGTACCAGAGGTCATCCAGGGCTACAATAAGAGTTCCAGAGGTCATCCAGGGCTACAATAAGAGTTCCAGAGGTCATCCAGGGCTACAATAAGAGTTCCAGAGGTCATCCAGGGCTACAGTAAGAGTACCAGAGGTCATCCAGGGCTACAATAAGAGTACCAGAGGTCATCCAGGGCTACAATAAGAGTACCAGAGGTCATCCAGGGCTACAATAAGAGTACCAGAGGTCATCCAGGGCTACAATAAGAGTACCAGAGGTCATCCAGGGCTACAATAAGAGTTCCAGAGGTCATCCAGGGCTACAATAAGAGTTCCAGAGGTCATCCAGGGCTACAATAAGAGTACCAGAGGTCATCCAGGGCTACAATAAGAGTTTCAGAGGTCATCCAGGGCTACAGTAAGAGTACCAGAGGTCATCCAGGGCTACAATAAGAGTTCCAGAGGTCATCCAGGGCTACAATAAGAGTACCAGAGGTCATCCAGGGCTACAATAAGAGTACCAGAGGTCATCCAGGGCTACAATAAGAATACCAGAGGTCATAAAGGGCTACAATAAGAGTACCAGAGGTCATCCAAGGCTACAATACGAGTACCATAGGTCATCCAGGGCTTCATTAAGAGTACCAGAGGTCATCCAGGGCTTCATTAAGAGTACCAGAGGTCATCCAAGGCTTCATTAAGAGTACCAGAGGTCACACAGGGCTACAATAAGAATACCAGAGTGCAGGGTGGTAGCCTACCTTATTGTATATGAACTCAAATAATAATCCATATGATGTATCTGGGAGATGTACGTCATCGTTTGTTTAGCCAATAGATGGAGACTTCAGCCAGCTGTGTTGACTGCCAGAGTACCAGCCTTGAGCCCGTAAGGCTCTGATCAAAAGGA
This sequence comes from Salvelinus namaycush, assembly GCF_016432855.1. Taxonomy (NCBI): domain Eukaryota; kingdom Metazoa; phylum Chordata; class Actinopteri; order Salmoniformes; family Salmonidae; genus Salvelinus; species Salvelinus namaycush. The sequence goes on along the minus strand of NW_024059080.1, from coordinate 4,149 downwards.
GTGCACTAGAAATGGAAAAGAATGCAACTTCTGATAATACCCAAGCGTAGCAGAATACCAGCCTCTAATGCACTGACCTCTGACCCTCTGTTCCGTCTCTGTGTTCCCTCCTTTCCAGGGATAAAGGCAGGCACAGAGCACATGTACCACTTACAGCCTTGGGACACAGAGTAGCGCAGGCCTGATGGAAGAATTGCCTGCCTGGGCACAAAACCTTTCAATGTGGAGGGACTTGACAGGATGTCATGAGGCTTGTTGTTCAGCTCCCCCCCCCCCCCCCCCCCCCCCCATCCCCCCCTCTGTCTCTGTCTCTGTCTCTCTCTCAAATTCAAGCTGCCACAGTGTCTTCTGACCCCTCCTGTCTCAGCCTCCAGTATTTATGCTGCAGTAGTTTATGTGTCGGGGGGCTAGGGTCAGTCTGTTATATCTGGAGTACTTCTCCTGTCTTATCCGGTGTCCTGTGTGAATTTAAGTATGCTCTCTCTAATTCTCTCCTTCTCTCCTTCTTTCTCTCTCTCGGAGGATCTGAGCCCTAGGACCATGCGTCAGGACTACCTGGCATGATGACACCTTGCTGTCCCCAGTCCACCTGGCCGTGCTGCTGCTCCAGTTTCAACTGTTCTGCCTGTGGCTATGGAACCCTGACCTGTTCACCGGATGTGCTACCTGTCCCAGACCTGCTGTTTTCAACTCTCTAGAGACTGCAGGAGCGGTAGAGATACTCTGAAGCCAACTGACATTTACTCCTGAGGTGCTGACCTGTTGCACCCTCGACAACTACTGTGATTATTATTATTTGACCCTGCTGGTCATCTATGAACGTTTGAACATCTTGGCCATGTTCTGTTATAATCTCCACCCGGCACAGCCAGAAGAGGACTGGCCACCCCTCATAGCCTGGTTCCTCTCTAGGTTTCTTCCTAGGTGCTGGCCTTTCTAGAGAGTTTTTCCTAGCCACCGTGCTTCTACACCTGCATTGCTTGCTGTTTGGGGTTTTAGGCCGGGTTTCTGTACAGCACTTTGAGATATCAGCTGATGTAAGAAGGGCTATATAAATACATTTTATTTGATACCTCGTACCCCTGCACTTCGACTCCGTACTGCTGCTCCCTGTATATAGCCATGTTGTTACCTTGTACTCCCTGTATATAGCCATGTTACTTCAGGAAACAGGAAACAGCAGAGGGAGCACCCCCCTATCCACATTGACGGGACAGTAGGGGAGAGGGTGGAAAGTTTTAAGTTCCTCGGCGTACACATCACGGACAAACTGAATTGGTCCACCCACACAGACATTGTGGTGAAGAAGGCACAGCAGCGCCTCTTCAACCTCAGGAGGCTGAAGAAATTTGGCTTGTCACCAAAAGCACTCACAAACTTTTACAGATGCACAAACCATGTTATTACCTAGTACTCCCTGTATATAGCCATGTTATTACCTGGTACTCCCTGTATATAGCCATGTTATTACCTGGTACTTCCTGTATATAGCCATGTTATTACCTGGTACTTCCTGTATATAGCCATGTTATTACCTGGTACTCCCTGTATATAGCCATGTTATTACCTGGTACTTCCTGTATATAGCCATGTTATTACCTGGTACTCCCTGTATATAGCCATGTTATTACCTGGTACTCTCTGTATATAACCATGTTATTACCTGGTACTCCCTGTATATAGCCATGTTATTACCTGGTACTCCCTGTATATAGCCATGTTATTACCTGGTACTTCCTGTATATAGCCATGTTATTAGCTGGTACTCCCTGTATATAGCCATGTTATTAGCTGGTACTCCCTGTATATAGCCATGTTATTACCTGGTACTCCCTGTATATAACCATGTTATTACCTGGTACTCCCTGTATATAGCCATGTTATTACCTGGTACGCCCTGTATATAGCCATGTTATTACTACTTACTGTATATAACCATGTTATTACTTGGTACTTCCTGTATATAGCCATGTTATTACCTGGTACTCCCTGTATATAGCCATGTTATTACCTGGTACTCCCTGTATATAGCCATGTTATTACCTGGTACTCCCTGTATATAGCCATATTATTACTTGGTACTCCCTGTATATAGCCATGTTATTACCTGGTACTCCCTGTATATAACCATGTTATTACCTGGTACTCCATGTATATAGCCATATTATTACTTGGTACTCCCTGTATATAGCCATGTTATTACCTGGTAATTCCTGTATATAGCCATGTTATTACCTGGTACTCCCTGTATATAGCCATGTTATTACCTGGTACTCCCTGTATATAGCCATGGTATTACCTGGTACTCCCTGTATATAGCCATGTTATTACCTGGTACTCCCTGTATATAACCATGCTATTACCTGGTACTCCCTGTATATAGCCATGTTATTACTACTCCCTGTATATAACCATGTTATTACCTGGTACTCCCTGTATATAGCCATGTTATTACCTGGTACTCCCTGTATATAGCCATGTTATTACCTGGTACTCCCTGTATATAGCCATGTTATTACCTGGTACTCCCTGTATATAACCATGTTATTACCTGGTACTCCCTGTATATAACCATGTTATTACCTGGTACTCCCTGTATATAGCCATGTTATTACCTGGTACTCCCTGTATATAGCCATGTTATTACCTGGTACTCCCTGTATATAGCCATGTTATTACCTGGTACTCCCTGTATATGGCCATGTTATTACCTGGTACTCCCTGTATATAGCCATGTTATTACCTGGTACTCCCTATATATAGCCATGTTATTACCTGGTACTCCCTGTGTATAGCCATGTTATTACCTGATACTCCCTGTATATAGCCATGTTATTACATGGTACTCCCTGTATATAGCCATGTTATTACCTGGTACTCCCTGTATATAACCATGTTATTACCTGGTACTCCCTGTATATAGCCATGTTATTAGCTGGTACTCCCTGTATATAGCCATGTTATTACCTGGTACTCCCTGTATATAGCCATGTTATTACCTGGTACTCCCTGTATATAGCCATGTTATTAGCTGGTACTCCCTGTATATAGCCATGTTATTACCTGGTACTCCCTGTATATAGCCATGTTATTACCTGGTACTCCCTGTATATAGCCATGTTATTAGCTGGTACTCCCTGTATATAGCCATGTTATTACCTGGTACTCCCTGTATATAGCCATGTTATTACCTGGTACTCCCTGTATATAGCCATGTTATTACCTGGTACTCCCTGTATATAGCCATGTTATTACTGGTACTCCCTGTATATAGCCATGTTATTACCTGGTACTCCCTGTATATAGCCATGTTATTACCTGGTACTCCCTGTATATAGCCATGTTATTACCTGGTACTCCCTGTATATAGCCATGTTATTAGCTGGTACTCCCTGTATATAGCCACGTTATTAGCTGGTACTCCCTGTGTATGTAGCCACGTTATTAGCTGGTACTCCCTGTGTATGTAGCCACGTTATTAGCTGGTACTCCCTGTGTATGTAGCCACGTTATTAGCTGGTACTCCCTGTGTATGTAGCCACGTTATTAGCTGGTACTCCCTGTGTATAGCCATGTTATTAGCTGGTACTCCCTGTATATAGCCATGTTATTACCTGGTACTCCCTGTATATAGCCATGTTATTACTCCCTGTATATAGCCATGTTATTACCTGGTACTCCCTGTATATGCCATGTTATTACTGGTACTCCCTGTATATAGCCATGTTATACCTGGTACTCCTGTATATAGCCATGTTATTACCTGGTACTCCTGTATATAGCCATGTTATTAGCTGGTACTCCCTGTATATAGCCATGTTATTACCTGGTACTCCCTGTATATAGCCATGTTATTACCTGGTACTCCCTGTATATAGCCATGTTATTAGCTGGTACCCTGTATATAGCCATGTTATTAACTGGTACTCCCTGTATATAGCCATGTTATTACTGGTACTCCCTGTATATAGCCATGTTATTAGCTGGTACTCCCTGTATATAGCCATGTTATTACCTGGTACTCCCTGTATATAGCATGTTATACCTGGTACTCCCTGTGTATGTAGCCACGTTATTAGCTGGTACTCCCTGTGTATAGCCACGTTATTAGCTGGTACTCCCTGTGTATATCCCATGTTATTACATGGT
>NW_024059079.1:20000-41588 GCF_016432855.1 Salvelinus namaycush | reverse complement strand
ATCCTCTCCCTCCATCCATCCCTCCTCTCCCTCCATCCTCTCCCTCCATCCTCTCTCTCCATCCTCTCACTTCATCCATCCTCTCACTCCATCCCTACCTCCCTACCTCCCTCCCTCCATCCCTCCTCTCCCTCCATCCCTACCTCCCTCCCTCCATCCCTCCCTCCATTCTCTCACTCCATCCCTCCCTCCCTCCATCCCTCCTCTCACTCCATCCCTCCCTCCTTCCATACCTCCCTCCCTCCATCCTCTCACTCCATCCCTCCCTCCCTCCCCCCATCCCTCCATCTCCCTCCATCCCTCCCTCCATCTCCATCCCTCCTTCTCCCTCCATCCCTCCCTCCATCTCCATCCCTCCCTCCCTCCATCCCTCCTCTCCCTCCCTCCCTCCCTCCCTCCATCCCTCACTCCCTCTATCCCTCCATCCATCATCTCACTCCATCCCTCCCTCACTCCATCCCTCCCTCCATCCATCCTCTCACTCCATCCCTCCCTCCATCCCTCCCTCCCTCCATCCTCTCCCTCCCTCCAGCCCTCCTCTCCCTCTATCCTCTCACTCCATCCCTCCCTCCCTCCATCCCTCCTCTCCCTACCTCCCTCCATCCCTCTCCCTCCATCCTCTCACTCCATCCCTCCCTCCCTCCATCCCTCCTCTCCCTCCATCCTCTCACTCCATCCCTCCCTCCCTCCATCCCTCCTCTCACTCCATCCCTCCCTCCCTCCTCTCCCTCCATCCCTCCTCTCCCTCCATCCCTACCTCCCTACCTCCCTCCAGCCCTCCTCTCCCTCCATCCTCTCACTCCATCCCTCCCTCCCTCCATCCCTCCCTCCATCCCTCCTCTCCCTCCATCCTCTCACTCCATCCCTCCCTCCCTCCCTCCCTCCTCTCACTCCATCCCTCCCTCCCTCCTCTCCCTCCATCCCTCCTCTCCCTCCCTCCCTACCTCCCTCCCTCCAGCCCTCCTCTCCCTCCATCCTCTCACTCCATCCCTCCCTCCCTCCATCCCTCCCTCCATCCCTCCTCTCCCTCCATCCTCTCACTCCATCCCTACTTCCCTCCCTCCTCTCACTCCATACATCACTCCCTCCCTCCCTCCATTCCTCCTTCCTTCCCTCCCTCCAACTGACTCCCTAACCTTGTGGTCAAATCTACATTCTGAGAAGAGCAAGAGAGAGAGAGAGAGAGATAAAGATGAAGAAAGAGGGAGACGGAGAGGGGTGCGGAATGCCTGAATGGAATCCATTGTTTCAGATTAGAGTTGTAGAATAGAAAGGGAAGTGTTCCGGGGTCAGTCACAAGTGGCACCCTATTCCCTTTATGGTGCACTACTTTTTACCAGAGCCCATAGGGAATAGGGTACAATGTAGGGAATAGGGTGCCACCATTTGGGATGCACAGTAGTGTGCTGACAGTCAGAGATTCTGTTATTGTATAAATAGTGCAGATTGAGCTGGATTGAATAATTCACTTATCATAATTCAGACTTTGACTTGGATGTACTTTGGGTAGATTGTAAAAAGAGATACAGAGCCTCCAGAAAGTATTCCCTTTGACTTTTTCAACGGTTTTGTTTGTGTAACAGCATGAATTAAAAAAAAAAAAAAAGATAAAAATTGAGATTTTTTGTGTGTCACTAGCTTACACACAATATCACATAATGTCAAAGTGGAATCATGGTTTTAGACATTTAAAAAAATAATAATAATATGAAAAGCTGAAATTCCTTGAGTCATATGCATCCAAGCCTAAATAAGCTCAAGAGTAAAAATTTGCTTTTTTACATAATAAGTTGCATGGTCTGACTCTGTCTGCAATAATAGTGTTTAACATGATTTTTGAATGACTACCTCATCTCTGTTCCCCACACACATACAATTATCTGTAAGGTCCCTCAGTCGAGCAGTGAATTTCAAACACAGATTCAACCACAAAGACCAGGGACGTTTTTCCAATGCCTCGCAACGAAGGGCACCGATTGGTAGATCATGTTATAGGTCATCGATAACAACTAGGGAGTTTTTTGTTGTTCATTAAAAAGCAACGGAATAAAGCTGAGCACAGAGGTAAACCATAGTGGAGGCTGTATCATGTTATGGGTATGCTTGTAATCGTTAAGGATTGGGGAGTTTTTCTGGATAAAAAATAAAATCCTAGAGGTAAACCTAGCTCAATCTGCTTTTCCACAAGACACTGCCAGACAAATTCACCTTTCAGCAGGACAATAACCTAAAACACAAGGCCAAATATACACTGGAGTTGCTTACCAAGACGACATTGAATGTTCCTGAGTGGCCTAGTTACAGTGTTTGACTTAAATCAGCGTAAAAATGTATGGCAAGACTTGAAAATGGCTGTCGAGCAATGATCAACAACCAACTTGACAGAGCTTGAAACATTTTGTAAAAGAATAATGTACAAACGTTGTACAATCCAGGTGTGAAAAGCTCTTAGTGTAACGGCTGTCGTCCTCCTCTTCTGACGAGGAGAAGCGAGAAGGATCAGAAGGACCAATATGCAGCGTAGTTAGTGTTCATCTTATTTAATAATAATCCCAAAACTGAACACTTCAAATACAAAACAACAAAGTGAAAACCTGAAACAGTTCTATCTGGTGCAGACACACAAAGACTGAAAACAAAGGAAATAAAGGTCAGAACACTTAGAGACTTACCCAGAAAGACTCACAGCTGTAATCACTCTTAGAGACTTACCCAGAAAGACTCACAGCTGTAATCACTCTTAGAGACTTACCCAGAAAGACTCACAGCTGTAATCACTCTTAGAGACTTACCCAGAAAGACTCACAGCTGTAATCACTCTTAGAGACTTACCCAGAAAGACTCACAGCTGTAATCACTCTTAGAGACTTACCCAGAAAGACTCACAGCTGTAATCACTCTTAGAGACTTACCCAGAAAGACTCACAGCTGTAATCACTCTTAGAGACTTACCCAGAAAGACTCACAGCTGTAATCACTCTTAGAGACTTACCCAGAAAGACTCACAGCTGTAATCACTCTTAGAGACTTACCCAGAAAGACTCACAGCTGTAATCACTGCCAAAGGTGATTCTAACATGCATTCACTCAGGGGTGTGAATACTTATGTAAATTAGATATTTCAGTATTTCATTTTCAATAAATAAACAAACATTTCCAAAAACATGTTTTCACTTTGTGTAACGACCTGGGTGTCGGGGGGGGTGAAATCAGACGCAGGAACAGCAGAGCTTCAATACGGTGATCTTTAATGCCCAACCGGCAAACAAAATGTCCAACACGGACTTACTGGGTTTCATAAACACCTGTCCACAAACACGGGAGACAAACCCAGTACACAATACAATAAACCACTCCCGAAATCCAAAACTACAGACGAACAATCCCGCACAAAGAAGCATACGGGCTGGCTGACTAATAAAGCCACACTAATTACCAATTTACCTCAACACAGGTGATACAAATAAACACATAGGGAGGGGGAGGAAAAAGAGTCAGTGGCAGCTAGTAGGCCGGTGACGACGACCGCCGAGCGCCACCCGAACGGGAAGGAGAGCCTGCCTCGGTTGAAGTCGTGACACTTTGTCATTATTGGGTATTGTGTGAAGATAGGAGCTATTTTTTTTAAACATTAAATTATTTTTGAATTCAGGCTGTAACACAATAAATCATGGAAAAAGTCAAGGGGTGTGAATACTCTGTGAAGGGAAATAATCACACACACACACACACACACACACACACACACACACACACACACACACAAGTTGCTCAGTCACGTGTGCACACAACCACACACAGCTGCACACTCACACACAACCACACATCCCGACTGAAGGAAAATCTACACCCACATTTGTAAATAATAACTTGCCACTTTTAAGAGATTCTCCAGTACCTTTGTAGCACTCAAAGTCAAAAGTGGTCCCTGAAAATGGTGTACTACGAATACAGTCATATACTGTATGTGCAGATATGTGCACCACGTCATTGCTCTCTGCTATGTGCGCATCTTGCTAAGCTGTCAATGAGGTGCTGAACCTCATTGGCCAAAACTCGAATTGGCCCACGTGGGGGGAAAGTTCCGGAGCATCTCTTTAATAGCCAGGTTCCCATCCGTTTTCATGCTACCCTGCTCTTCTCAGGCTAAAACAGTCTGGCCTGAGAAGCATCAGATGGCGCTTCTTTACCAGCACACTATGTCATTAAGTCTGGTTTCAAACCCTGCAGACTTTAAGGCTCTACTAATCCCTAAGCACACACACACTCACACACACACACACACACACACACACACACACACACACACACACACACACACACACACACACACACACACACACACACACACACACACACACACACATATATACACACACACACACACACATATACACACACACACACACACACACACATATACACACACACACACACACACACAAACACACACACACACACACACACACACACATATATACACACACACACACACACACACACACACACACACACACACACACACACACACACACACACACACACACACACACACACACATATACACACACAGCACTTACCACTAGATCTCAAACCTCCTTTTTCAAATCAATACCAAGTGATCTGATCGACAGAACATGATACTGTCTGTTCATTACTGATCAATTATTCACAAGTTGCCATCTGACCATGAAGTGGATGAACTCTTAACCGTAAAATGATATCCCCAAACAGACAGAGGGAACCAAAGAGCACTTCAGACCCCCCCCACCCCCCATCTTCCACATATAATATCACATTACATTCCTGATCAGATCTATACAACCCTCACAACTCTCTTCATTAAAGAGTTTCTGGTATTTATTTTCAATTTCTTTTGTATTTCATTGGTGCTTACATATTTGTTTTTCAATTTCTTTTGTATTTCATTGGTGCTTACATCTAATCTAGCCACAATGCTTCCCATAGTGTTTTGATCTCTTCTGCCAGTTTCCAATCATCCTCTCTGTATCCCACAGAATCAGCAACCAAAGTTATTTTATATAAACTGGAATTCTGTTGAAACAGAGATATTTATATTTCTGCTGAAGCCAAAAGGCATTGTCTAGGTCCAACTGGCAGGGAGATGGATGGAGGAAAGAGACGACAAAAGAGAGAAAAAAAGACAGAGAGAACATTACAGAAAGAGGGAGAGAAAGAAAGAGAGAGACAGAGACAGACAGACAGACAGACAGACAGACAGACAGACAGACAGACAGACAGACAGACAGACAGACAGACAGACAGACAGACAGACAGACAGACAGACAGACAGACAGACAGACAGACAGACAGACAGACAGACAGACAGACAGACAGACAGGTATTGATTTGGTCTAACTGGTGAAGAAGACAGGTATTGATTTGGTCTAACTGGTGAAGAAGACAGGTAGACAGGAAGACAAGCTCCATACAATAATAATATTAATAACATATTAATAAAAACAGTTTTTTTTAAACATTTTTGCTAATTTAAAAGAGTCACATTTACGTACGTATTCAGACCAATTTACTCAGTATTTTGTTGAAGTACCTTTGGCAGTGACTACAGCCTTGAGTCTTCTTGGGTATGACGCTACAAGCTCTTCTCTGCAGATCCTCTCTAGCTCTGTCAGATTGGATGGGGAGCGTTGCTGCACAGCTATTTTCAGGTCTCTCAAGAGACGTTCAATCGGGTTCAAGTCTGGGCTCTGGCTGGGCCACTCAAATACATTCAGAGACTTGCCCTGAAGCCCCTCCGACGTTGCCTTGGCTGTGTGCTTAGGGCCTTTGTCCTGTTGGAAGGTGAACCGTCGCCCCAGTCTGAGGTCCTGAGCAGTCTGGAGCAGGTTTTCATCAAGGATCTCTTTGTACTTTGCTTCGTTAATCTTTTCCTTGATAATGACTAGTCCCTGCTGCTGAAAAACATCCCCACAGCATGGTGCTGACACCACCATGCTTCACGTAGGGATGGTGCAAGGTCTCCTCCAGATGTGACGCTTGGCATTCAGGCCAAAGAGTTCAATCTTGGTTTCATCAAACCAGAGAATCTTGTTTCTCATGGTCTTAGAGTCTTTAGGAGCCTTTTGGCAAACTCCAAGAGGGCTGTCATGTGTATTTTACTGAGGAGTGGCTTCCATCTGGCCACTCTACCATAAATGCCTGATTTGGTGGAGTGTGCAGAGATGGTTGTCCTTCTGGAAGGTTCTCCGTACCCACAACAAAGAAACAAGATGGCAGACTGCACAGAGCCTCCAAATAAAATGTAATATTCAATATCTGTAAGTTAGTCTATATATTAGCACTTCATATACTCATTACATTCTATCTGGATAACAACACAAAACAAATCATAAGGCTAGAGAAATGTATTGACAAATATTGCAAAAACAAAACAAACATGATGGAGAGTAAACAAGGAGAATCAATCTCCAAAAGAAAATGTGACTCCTCAACGGAAACAGACGATTTATGCTTTTCACCACCGGGACTGGTAAGGATGAAAAGCGATCTGTTAACCTCTAATTCCTCCCAAACCCGGATCCGGGAGCACCCCCATCAGTAAAAAAGCTGACTAGCATAGCCTAGCATAGCGTCACAAGTAAATACTAGCATCTAAATATCATTAAATCACAAGTCCAAGACACCAGATGAAAGATACACATCTTGTGAATCCAGCCATAATTTCTGATTTTTAAAATGTTTTACAGGGAAGACACAATATGTAAATCTATTAGCTAACCACGTTAGCAAAAGACACCACTTTTCTTACTCCACCATTTTTTTACTGCATCAGTAGCTATCACAAATTCGACCAAATAAAGATATAAATAGCCACTAACCAAGAAACAACTTCATCAGATGACAGTATGATAACATATTTATTGTATAGCATATGTTTTGTTAGAAAAATGTGCATATTTCAGGTATAAATCATAGTTTACCATTGCAGCCACCATCACAACTCTCACCAAAGCAAATAGAATAACTACAGAGACCATCGTGTATTACCTAATTACTCATCATAAAACATTTCTTAAAAATACACAGCGTACAGCAAATGAAAGACACAGATCTTGTGAATCCAGCCAATATTTCAGATTTTCTAAGTGTTTTACAGCGAAAACACAATATAGCATTATATTAGCTTACCACAATAGCCAGAAACACAACACCATTTACCAGCAGCAAAGGTTAGCGATCGTAACAAACAGGCAAAAGATATATAATTTTTGACTAACCTTGATATTCTTCATCAGATGACAGTCCTGTAATATCATATTACACAATGCATATAGGGTTTGTTCGAAAATGTGCATATTTAGCGGCACAAATCGTGGTTATACAATGTGATTAGTGGCCAAAACTTCAAGCAATCTGTCCGGCGTCATCTTGGAGAGGCACCTAATCTAATCGAAAACTATTCATAAACTTTACTAAAAAATACAGATTGGACAGCAAATGAAAGATAAATTAGTTCTTAATGCAATCGCTGTGTTATATTTTTAAAATTAACGTTACTGCGCAATACAGCGTGCGCTAAAGCGAGACCGCACCGAAATTCATGGCGGAATTATTATTTGACATTTGTCAACATAAATACGAATTAACAGCATAAAGACTGCTTACTATTTGCTGAGTTTCCATCAGAATCTTGGGCAAGGTGTCCTTTCTCCAGAACAATCGTCTTTTGGTTGAAAGATGTCCTCTTCTCCTGTCGAAATAGCCGCTAACGTTAGCTATGTGCCGGAAAGGTGTCCAACTCCTGATAGCGCGACACAAAGAAATCCCAGAAAATCGCAATAAACTGATATAAACTGCTATAAGTCGGTTTAAATTAACTACCTTGTGATGTCTTTAACAACTATAACGAATAAAAACATGACCGGAGATATAGAACTGCTAAAACGAAAGCTTTGCAGGACGCCATTGTGATGTCCCTCTTGCGCCAGGCGCCCCGTTGAAAAGAACGGTACTTCCGTTCCACGGTCTTATATAGGGCCCCAGATGGTGCAATCCACTCCATTCAAATTCTCACCGCTTACTGACATCTAGAGGAAGGCGTATGCAGTGCATGTAGCCCCGTAGCTTGCATGGGGACTTATAAACTGACCTCAGAACAGGGACCTCGATTTCAGAAATCTCACTTCCTGACAGGAAATGTGCTGCAGAATGAGTTCTGTTTCACTCAGAGAAATAATTCAAACGGTTTTAGAAACTAGAGAGTGTTTTCTATCCAATAGTAATAATAATATGCATATTGTACGAGCAAGAATTGAGTACGAGGCAGTTTAATTTGGGAACGAATTTTTACAAAGTCGAAATGGCGCCCCCCTATTGACAAGAAGTTTAAAGTCGATAAATGACAAACTGGGCATACTTGAATTAGTCAGCAAAGATATATAAAAGGAGTTGAAGGCAAACCTCGAGATGAGTGATGGAAAAAGCTGCGACAATGGAAAAAGACACAAACAAGCTAAAAGGGACAGTCAATACGATAGAAACGGACGTTAATGAACTTAAAAAGGAGAACATCTTTCTGAGAGAAGTGTTACCTGACATACAGACTAGATTTATCAGAGAAAATCGAGTACTTACTGGTATTCAAGAAAGAGAAGGAGAAGTTCCCGAAAGATTAGTGAAGGAATTCTTTTTTTTACAGCACTTCAAATCCCACTCGATGCTGTCGATAAAACACAACTCGAACGTGTACACCGTTTCGGACCAAGAGGACAGAGATATGAGCGCCCAATCGTTGCCAAATTTGCTTTCTTTAAAGTAGTGGTTAAACGCCTGGGTAAAAGACTCGCTGGCACGAAAATAGGCATGAATCATCAGTTCCCGAGGGAGATTGCAGAACGGCACAAAGTTCTGTATCCAATCTTCAAGGAGAATAGATTAAAAGGGAAGTGTGTAGCCCTCGTAGTCGATAAACTGTATATTGACAACCAAATATTCCGAGACACAAAGAATACTGTCACGTCCTGACCTTAGAGATCCTTTACATTCTCTATTTGGTAGGTCAGGGTGTGACTAAGGTGGGAAATCTATGTTTATATTTCTTTGTTGGCCGAGTATGGTTCCCAATCAGAGGCAGCTGTCTATCGTTGTCTCTGATTGGGGATCATACTTAGGCAGCCATTTTTCCCACCTTCAGTTGTGGGATCTTGTCTTTGTGTGTTGCAGGTGTTTGCACGCCTAGCTTTATGTTCGTTGAGTTGTTTATTGTTTGTTTTTTTGTGGAACATTTATCATTAAAGAAAATGTACGCCTACCACGCTGCACCTTGGTCTTCATTTATGACAGGGAGTTTGAGGACAGCGAGCGTAAAACAAATACTCTGTGGCTATTCTAAAAATTACAAAGTTCTTATGGAGGAGTTAACCTCTTCTGGCTGCAAGCCCGAAGCCGGGCACAATATGACAACAGCCACTTCAAGTGCAGGGCGCGAAATTCAAAATATTTTTTTTTGAAATATTTTACTTTCACACATTAACAAGTCCAATACAGCATTTGAAAGATAAACATCTTGTGAATCCAGCCAACATGTCCGATTTTTTAAATGTTTTACAGCGAAAACACCACGTATATTTATGTTAGCTCACCACCAAATACAAAAAAGGACAGACATTTTTCACAGCACAGGTAGCATGCACAAAACCAACCTAACTAACCAAGAACCAACCAAACTAACCAAGAAACAACTTCATCAGATGACAGTCTTATAACATGTTATTCAATAAATCTATGTTTTGTTCGAAAAATGTGCATATTTGAGCTATAAATCAGTTTTACATTGCAGCTACCATCACAGCTACCGTCAGAAATGGCACCGAAGCAGCCAGAGTAATTACAGACACCAACGTCAAATACCTAAATACTCATCATAAAACATTTCTGAAAAATACATGGTGTACAGCAAATGAAAGACAGGCATCTTGTGATTCCAGCCAATATTTCCGATTTCTTAAGTGTTTTACAGCGAAAACACAATATAGCATTATATTAGCTTACCACAATAGCCAGAACACAAGCCATTCCCCAGCAGCAAAAGTTAGCGATCGTAACAAACCAGCAAAAGATATATAATTTTTGACTAACCTTGATAAGCTTCATCAGATGACAGTCCTATAACATCAGGTTATACATACACTTATGTTTTGCTCGAAAATGTGCATATTTAGAGCTGAAATCAGTGGTTATACATTGTGCTAACGTAGCATCTTTTTCCCACAACGTCCGGATATTTTTCTGACACTCACATATTCTGACCAAATAACTATTCATAAACATAACTAAAAAATACATGTTGTATAGGAAATGATAGATACACTAGTTCTTAATGCAATCGCCGTGTTAGAATTCTAAAAATAACTTCATTACTATATGCAGTTTATGTTATGGCGAGAGCGTGCCCAAAACCTGGCCGTAAACTACTAGTACAACATGTTCGACAGATATATGAAATAACATCATAAAATGGGTCCTACTTTTGACGATCTTCCATCAGAATGTTGTACAAGGGGTCCTTTGTCGGGAACAATCGTTGTTTGGATTTAGAATGTCCTCTTCTCCAGTCAATTAGCACGGAAAGCTAGCAAAGTGGCGCGAAGCTCTCCTTCCTGAACAAAGGCACACAACGCAACACGCCTAACGTCCCGAAAAAATGTCAATAATCTAATAAAACTATATTGAAAAAACATACTTTACGATGATATTGTCACATGTATCAAATAAAATCAAAGCCGGAGATATTAGTCGTCTATAACGACAGCTGTACAGAAGGCAAAACCAGGTCCCTTCACGCACTCTCCAGAAAACAGGAAACTGGTGACACGTCATACAAAGAGCATTTATTCGACCCCAGATCAAGTTATACACTCCATTTCTTCTCTCACTGCCTGTCGACATCTAGTGGAAGACGTATGAAGTGCATGTATACTGATATATATCAAGGACATTTATAGGCAGGCCCTAGAACAGAGCATCGATTTCAGATTTTCCACTTCCTGTCAGGAAGTTTGCTGCAAAATGAGTTCTGTTTTACTCACAGATATAATTCAAACGGTTTTAGAAACTAGAGAGTGTTTTCTATCCAATAGTAATAATAATATGCATATTGTACGAGCAAGAATTGAGTACGAGGCCGTTTGAAATGGGCACCTTTTATCCGGCTACTCAATACTGCCCCTGCAGCCCAAACAGGTTAAATAATGTAACACCCAATACAAGCCACGGTAGGTATTAAAACACATAGATAGAAAAGCAATACAATTAAACAATTTGTTAAATAAACTACAACTACACTGTACCATTAAAGATAGGGAATATTGTAAAATAATTATTTAACTTTCTATTTATAGCATTTTATGAATGGATAAGACGGCATTCGAAGATAACTAGTAAAATAAGACATCTTCAAATATAACAAATTGGAACACAAAAGTACTCAATCAACATGGTGGCGATAGAACCACAGCAAACAGAAGACATAGAAAGCACAGTATGTGGGTGTGTGTGGATGTATTGAGATGGATGGTGTGGTGTTTGTGTGTGTGTGTGTGTGTGTGTGTGTGTGTGTGTGTGTGTGTGTGTGTGTGTGTGTGTGTGTGTGTGTGTGTGTGTGTGTGTGTGTGTGTGTGTGTGTGTGTGTGTGTGTGTGTGTGTGTGTGTGTGTGTGTGTGTGTGTTTGGTGTTTAGAAAAGTGTTGGCGGTTAAGTGAGTGAGAACGGAAAACGGTTGCATAGCCCAGAACCAATGTTTGTCTGTGAGAGAAAGTTTTACATTTTGTACAGATGAGGGATATACATTTTAAAATAAATTATACATCTAATTTATTTATTTATTGTCATATCATCCTGGAACTGTCCCCAACCCTAGACCCTAGACACCCACCTGAGTGACCCATACACTAAGGAGAAGTCCTTAGCCTACCGTAAGTAGCCTATAAGCAGCCAAGACAGAAAGATAAATGCGATCAGAGACCCACTAAAGCAGCACCGCCCCCTCAAGATTCTGAGCCTGCTTGGCAGGGTTGGTCCTACAAAGCCAAAGCCCCCTGAAGGGAGAGCATACTACACAAGGAAATTCTCTAAGCTGCTAATGGGAACCTTGACGACCGTGTACCTAGCCGGTGGGGATTCCGGTGGGGTGCCCCCACCCAGGCAGTGGCAGTGCTGGCAACACTAGCTGCAGTAACCCATGGGGACGGGGTCACACTCTGACAATCAGAGAGGGGGCATATTATTGTGACCCTGGTATTTTTATTTTGGTATTTTATGAGGATCCCCATTAGCTGTTGCAAAAGCAGCAGCTACTCTTCCTGGAGTCCACACAACATGAAACATGACATAATACAGAACACTAATAGACAAGAACAGGTAAAGGACAGAACTACATCCATTTTTTAAAGGCACACGTAGCCTAGATATCAATACATACACACAAACTATCTAGGTCAAATAGAGGCGTTGTGCCATGAGGTGTTGCTTTATCTGTTTTTTTAAACCAGGTTTGCTGTTTATTTGAGCAATATGAGATGGAAGGGAGTTCCATGCAATAAGGGCTCTATATAATACTGTACGCTTTCTTGAATTTGTTCTGGATTTGGGGACAGTGAAAGACCCCTGGTGGCATGTCTGGTGGGGTAAGTTTGTGTGTGTCAGAGCTGTGTGTAAGTTGACTATGCAAACAATTTGGGATTTTCAACACATTAATGTTTCTTATAAAAAGTAGAAGTGACGCAGTCAGTCTTTCCTCAACTATTCACTAAGAGAGACGGGCATGCATAGTATTTATATCAGCCCTCTGATTACAATGAAGAGCAAAACGTGGTGCTCTGTTCTGGGTCAGCTGCAGCTTAACTAGGTCTTTCCTTAGAGCACTGGACCACACGACTGGACAATAATCAAGATTAGACAAAACTAGGGCCTGCAGAACTTGCTTTGTGGAGTGTGGTGTCAAAAGGCAGAGCATCTCTTTAATAAAGGACAGACCTCTCCTCATCTTTACAACCATTGAATCTATATGTTTTGACCATAACAGTTTACAATCTAAGGTAATGCCAAGTCATTTAGTCTCTTCAACTTGTTCAACAGCCACACCATTCATTACCAGATTCAGCTGAGGTCTAGAACTTAAGGAATGATTTGTACCAAATACAATGCTCTTAGATTTAGAGATGTTCAGGACCAGTTTATTACTGGCCACCGATTCCATAACAGACTGCAACTCTTTTTTAAGGGTTTCAGTGACTTCATTACCTGTGGTTGCTGATGCGTATACGGTTGAATCATCAGCATACATGGACACACATGCTTTGTTTAATGCCAATGGCTGGTCATTGGTAAAAAATAGAAAAGAGTAGAGGGCCTAGAGAGCTGCCCTGTGGTACACCACACTTTACATGTTTGACTTCGAGTTCTATTAGATAGATCGCTCTGAATCCACGATATGGCAGAGGTTGAAAAGCCATAACACATACGTTTTCTCAACAGGTTATGGTCAATAATATCAAAACCTGCACTGAAATCTGACAGTACAGCTCCCACAATCTTGTTATTATCAATGTCTTTCAACCAATCATCAGTCATTTGTGTCAGTGCAGTACATATTGAGTGTCTTTCTCTATAAGCATGCTGAAAGTCTGTTGTTAATTTGTTTACAGAGAAATAGCATTGTATTTGGTCAAACACCATTTTTCTCCAACAGTTTGCTAAGAGCTGGCAGCAAGCTGATAGGTCTGCTGTTAGAACCAGTAAAGGTCTCCTTACCTCTCTTTTGGTAGCGGAATGACTTTGGCTTCCCTCCAGGCTTGAGGACAAAGACTTTCCGCTAGGCTCAGATTAATAACATGACAGATAGGAGGGGCTATATAGTCAGCTACTATCCTCAGTAGTTTTCCGTCTAAGTTGTTAATGCCAGGAGGTTTGTCATGTTTGATCGATAACAATAATTCTTCAACCTCTCCCACGCTAACTTTACAGAATTCAAACTTGCAATTATTTTCTTTCGTTATTTGTTTTTTTTTATGCATGAGTACGATGGCTCACTGTTCGTTGTTGGCATTTCCTGCCTAAACGTACCCACTTTGCCAATGAAGTGATCATTAAAATAATTGGCAACATCAAATGGTTTTGTGGTGAATAAAGCCATCTGATTCAATGAAAGATGGAGATGAATTTTGTCTTTCTTCCCATAATGCATTTAAAGTACTTTTTTCCAATGTACTTTATATCATTGATCTTGGCTTCATAATGCAGTTCTACTTCTTGTTGAGTCACATCATTTCTCAATGTGCAGTAAGTCAGATGTGCATCCAGACTTATTATCCACTTCCTCTTGCCCCATCAACCATACCGTTTTTCAATTCCTCATCAAATCCATGGAGCCTTAACTGTTATATCAGTCCATTTTTTTAAACAAGTGCACGTTTATCAATAATCAATAATTGGAAGAAGCAATTTCATAAATTCATCAAGTGCAGCGTCTGGATGTTCCTCATTAATCACATCAGACCAACAAATATTTTTATCATCCACATAAGAGTCACAGCAAAATCCCAGCTGGTCACCCAGATGTTGGAACGTTGGCTTTCCTGGATATAGTCAGTATATATTGTGATCACTGCATCCAATGGGTACGGATACAGCTTTGGAACAATGTTCTATAATATTAGTAAAAATGTGATCAATACATGTGGATGATCTTGTTCCTGTAGTTTTTTGTAAACACCCTGGTAGGTTGATTAATAACCTGAACCAGATAACAGGCACTGGTTACAGTAAGACGTTTCCTATTGAGTGGACAGCTTGATGAAAACCAGTCAATATTCAAGTGCCCAAGAAATACTATCAAGCATTTCACGCATATCATTTAGATACTGACTGTTTACACTTGGTGGCCTATACTGCCCTATCAAGCAAAGAGGCAGTAACTGCTCATAGTGTGGAACTGAGAAAAATAGATTTTATTTACTTTTGTTTCACAGTAACTTTATGCAGTTACTGCCAACCTGGCCTCCATTTTATCCAAAACACAATACAATAGGGGCAGGATACTTGTCCACATGATTAAACATGTATTTAATGTAGAAAAATGGATATGAACTCATGAGCAGTTACTGCCTTTTTGCAAAGTAGGGCAGTATAGCAACACCCCAAAAGAAAAGGCCATAGATGTTCCAAGTGAACCTGCAACCATAACATTTAAATAACACAATATATTCTCTTAGTATTACAGGGATATGGCTCTGAATATAACTCCCCCATAAGCGTTTCTGTCTCTTCTGTAGATGTTACATCCTGGTATATCAACTGCTGTATTTGTTTTTATTTAATCAGGCAAGGCAGTTCAGAACAAATTCTTATTTACAATGACAGCCTACCCGGGGAACAGTGGGTTCAGGGGAAGAACAACGGTTCCTTTCGGTTACTGGCCCTACGCTCTAACCACTAGGACACCTGCCGCCCCTGTATCATCAAATGAATCATCTAAGTGAGTCTCAGAAATAGCTAATATATGAACATTATCTGATGTTAGCAAGTTATTGATTTCATTAACCTTATTTCTAAGGCTACATATACTAATATGGGTAATAATAACTCCTCTTAACAATTCAAAACTCTCTGAGAAGTAGCCGTTATTTACTATTTTACACCTGGGGTTGCTATACATTATTTTTACCCCATTTTATAAGAGAATTACCGAAATTGAAAAAATCCAGGCAATTTATAAATAAAATCCAGTCTTACTTTATCAAATGACTTTTCAAAATCCGCTATAAATACCATTCCTGGCTTCTTATATGTTTCATGATGTTCTATTATTTATAATAGCTGTCGTATATTATCTCCAATGTATCGTCCATGTAAAAAACATGTCTGATCAGGATGAACAATACCTGATAAAACCCTTTTAATTCTGAGTGCTATGCATTTCGCTAGTATTTCTGCATTACAACATTGAAGTGTAAGGGGCCTCTAGTTTTTTAGATGGACCGGGTCTTTATATTTGCCATCTGGGTCTTGTTTTAATAATAGAGAAATCAGACCTTCCGGCTGAGTACCTAACTACCATTTCTATAGGAGTAGTTAAAACAATCTAACAATGGAGCTTTTAGTATATCAAAAAATACTTGATACAGTGGGGCAAAAAAGTATTTAGTCAGCCACCAATTGTGCAAGTTCTCCCACTTAAAAAGATGAGAGGTACACTTTAACTATGATAGGTACACTTCAACTATGACAGACAAAATGAGAAAAAAAAATCCAGAAAATCACATTGTAGGATTTTTTATGAATTTATTTGCAAATTATGGTGGAAAATAAGTATTTGGTCAATAACAAAAGTTTATCTCAATACTTTGTTATATACCCTTTGTTGGCAATGACAGAGGTCAAACGTTTTCTGTAAGTCTTCACAAGGTTATATATGTATACCTCTACCGGTATGCCATCAAGCCTTGGGTTATTCCAGACTGAAAGGATTTAGAAGCCTCAAAAAGTTATTCCTCTGTAATTTGGCCTTCACACTGATCTTTCTGTACATTTGTTAATTTTCCTTTTTATATATTATTTGGAAAGAATTCCTGACCGTAATCTTCATTCAGTGGGAGAGGATGAGACGGAAAAGAGAACATTGGCCTAAAATAATCAGCTTCCTCTTTTAAAATATAATTCGGAGAATCACAGATGACTCCGTCTTGAGTAACGAGTTTCGGCAAATAATTTTTGTTAGCGTTCCTGTATTGGAGATTCAGGAAGAATTTTGTGCATTTTTCTCCATATTCCATCCAATTTGCTTTATTTTTGTAATAGTTTACATTAGATCGTTCTTGAATAAATTCCTCAAGTTCGTATTGTTTTTCCTCTAACTTATTTTGTATCTCTGTAGTATCGTTTTTATTGATACCTGTACTATTAGTTCATGGATTTCCCTTGTTAGTCTTCTCTTTAGCCAGAAACTGCTTTTTTATTATTGATGAATATTGAATTGAATGACCCCTGAAGGTACATTTAAAGGTATCCCAAACAATAAGGGGATTTGCTGAACCTATATTATACTGGAACAATTCAGTTATAAATTATTTTGACTAAGTTAAAAATAAGTTGCCCTCCAGTAAAATTTGATTAAATTTCCAATATCCCCGTCCACGTGGAAAATCTATGAGAGTTATGTGAATGCCAATTAGATGATGATCCGATTGTTATAGCCTAATGTTAGCTAGCGAACAATGAACCTGTTAGCTTTTTGTTTTTTTATTTCACCTTTATTTAACCAGGTAGTCTAGTTGAGAACAAGTTCTCATTTACAACTGCGACCTGGCCAGGATAAAGCAAAGCAGTGCGACACAAACAACAACACAGAGTTACACATGGAATAAACAAGCGTACAGTCAATAACACAATAGAAAAAAATAAAGTCTATATACATTGTGTGCAAATGGCGTGAGGAGGTAGGCAATAAATAGGCCATAGGAGCAAATAATTACAATTTAGCAGATTATCACTGGAGTGATAAATCATCAGATGATCATGTGCAAGTAGAGATACTGGTGTGCAAAAGAGCAGAAAAGTAAATAAAAACAATATGGGGATGAGGTAGGTAGATTGGGTGGGCTATTTACAGATGGACTATGTACAGCTGCAGTGATCGGTTAGCTGCTCAGATAGCTGCTGTTTAAAGTTAATGGACCTGGTTGTTAGCTACCTGCAGAGTCATGCAGGGTAGTAATGACATGAGTTGGAATTATGGTTCATTGTTTACCTAGTTAGCTAGCTAGCTATATACATGTCTTAACAAAAGATTCTCGTCTGAGTATGCCAGAACGCAGAATAACTGATGAATTTACGAATGCTCAACACCCGTTGAATACGGCCGGTGTCAGTAAACGTCATCAAAAAATAGTAATTAAATAGTGGCCAGATGCACAGTTACAGTCACCAACACTCTGGATAACATGAAAACAGCCTAACCAGCTCTGCTAGGGCGAGTAAAATGGTCAGAGTGCAGTGTTCTCTCATTTGTGTCTGGAAGTAGCTAGCAAGCTAGCCAATGTTAGCCAGTTAGCGTGGGGGCTTGACTGCCATTGTGATGTCAGAACGCTCCGATCAACCCTACTCCTCGGCCAGAGCTTCCAGTGTGCGCCCTGAACACTCCGAGAGCGAAACGCTCGGGAATTTACGAACGGACAATCTGACAGCTGCAGTCACCACCGCTCTCGTTAACATAACAGCCTAACCAGCTCTGCTAGGGCGAGTAATGTTCAATGAACTGTTCTCTCATTTTTGTCTGGAAGTAGCTAGCAAAGTAGCTTGGGTGATTGGCTGTTATTTTTTTATATAATAATAATTATTATGAACAAAACAAATACAAAAACAGAAATATACAATCAAGAGTACATAAACGTAACAGACAAGGGTATTACATATCGAGATACATTTTCAATTTGTCAAAAAGTTTTATGGTACGTATTGCTTTTTAGTTTTTACACTTACTGATCATTTCAGAATAATATTTAAATTGTATCTTAAACAATGTGAAGATGGGGTTTGTTCTCCGCCCACTAAATTTTATGGATAAACAATCTGGCATGAAAAATTAAAAAAGGCTTCTCAACAGTTTTTACCCCCAAGCCATAAGACTCCTGAACAGGTAATCAAATGGCTACCCAGACTATTTGCACTGTGTGCCCCCCCCCCAACCCCTCTTTTACACTGCTGCTACTCTCTGTTTATCATATATGCATAGTGTCACGCCCTGACCATAGTTTGCTTTGTATGTTTCTATGTTTTGTTTGGTCAGGGTGTGATCTGAGTGGGCATTCTATGTTGTATGTCTAGTTTGTCTATTTCTATGTGTTTGGCCTGATATGGTTCTCAATCAGAGGCAGGTGTTTGTCGTTGTCTCTGATTGGGAGCCATATTTAGGTAGCCTGTTTTGTCATTGTGGGTTGTGGGTGATTGACTATGTGTAGTGTTTTGTGTCAGCACTATTATTCGATAGCTTCACGTTCGTTGTTTGTTATTTTTGTATAGATCATTCAGTGTTCTCTTTTGAAATAAATATCAAGATGAACACTTACCACGCTGCATATTGGTCCTCCGATCCTTCCAACTACTCCTCCTCAGAAGAGGAGGAAGACGAACGTGACACATAGTCACTTTAACTATACATTCATGTACATGCTACCTCAATTGGCCCGACCAACCAGTGCTCCCGCACATTGGCTAACCGGGCTATCTGCATTGTGTCCCACCACCCGCCAACCCCTCTTTTTACACTACTGCTACTCTCTGTTCATCATATATGCATAGTCACTTTAACCATATCTACATGTACATACTACCACAATCAGCCCGACTAACCGGTGTCTGTATATAGCCTCTCTACTGTATATAGCCTCGCTACTGTATATAGCCTCTCTACTGTTATAGCCTCCGTACTGTATATAGCCTCCCTACTGTATATAGCCTTGCTACTGTATATAGCCTCTCTACTGTTATAGCCTCACTACTGTATATAGCCTGTCTTTTTACTGTTGTTTTATTTCTTTACTTACCCAGGGCAGAAACACCTCTACCTTACCCCTGTACCCCACCCACCCAGGGCAGAAACACCCCAACCTTACCCATGTACCCCACCCAGGGCAGATAACACCCCAGCATTACCCCTGTACCCCACCCGGGACAGCAACACCCCTACCTTACCCCTGTACCCCACCCACCCAGAGCAGATAACACCCCAACCTTACCCCTGTACCCCACCCAGGGCAGATAACACCCCAACCTTACCCCTGTACCCCACCCAGGACAAATAAGGTTCCCTACACAGCCTTTTTGCCGACTGTGAAAAAGTCTCCTGACTCCGAAGACTTGAATGACAGGATCATTCCCTCACCTTGCTTGGTGAAATGAGGTAGGTCAGGGTCATTCATGGTCAGATGGTCCAATCTCTGACTGCTCCCCCCAGCAGCTCTCTGAAAGAATCTAGTTGTGCAGCATGGACCCCTCCACCACCTCCTGCAGCACGGACCCCTCCACCACCTCCTGCAGCACGGACCCCTCCACTACCTCCTGCAGCACGGACCCCTCCACCACCTCCTGCAGCACGGACCCCTCCACCACCTCCTGCAGCACGGACCCCTCCACCACCTCCTGCAGCACGGACCCCTCCACTACCTCCTGCAGCACGGACCCCTCCACCACCTCCTGCAGCACGGACCCCTCCACCAACTCCTGCAGCACGGACCCCTCCACCACCTCCTGCAGCACGGACCCCTCCACCACCTCCTGCAGCACGGACCCCTCCACTACCTCCTGCAGCACGGACCCCTCCACCACCTCCTACAGCACGTACCCCTCCACCACCTCCTACAGCACGGACCCCTCCACCACCTCCTGCAGCACGGACCCCTCCACTACCTCCTGCAGCACGGACCCCTCCACCACCTCCTGCAGCACGGACCCCTCCACTACCTCCTGCAGCACGGACCCCTCCACCACCTCCTGCAGCACGGACCCCTCCACCACCTCCTACAGCACGGACCCCTCCACCACCTCCTGCAGCACGGACCCCTCCACCACCTCCTACAGCACGGACCCCTCCACCACCTCCTGCAGCACGGACCCCTCCACCACCTGCTGCAGCACGGACCCCTCCACCACCTCCTGCAGCACGGACCCCTCCACCACCTCCTACAGCACGGACCCCTCCACCACCTCCTGCAGCACGGACCCCTCCACCACCTCCTACAGCACGTACCCCTCCACCACCTCCTACAGCACGGACCCCTCCACCACCTCCTGCAGCACGGACCCCTCCACTACCTCCTGCAGCACGGACCCCTCCACCACCTCCTACAGCACGGACCCCTCCACCACCTCCTGCAGCACGGACCCCTCCACTACCTCCTGCAGCACGGACCCCTCCACCACCTCCTGCAGCACGGACCCCTCCACCACCTCCTACAGCACGGACCCCTCCACCACCTCCTGCAGCACGGACCCCTCCACCACCTCCTACAGCACGGACCCCTCCACCACCTGCTGCAGCACGGACCCCTCCACCACCTGCTGCAGCACGGACCCCTCCACCACCTCCTACAGCACGGACCCCTCCACCACCTCCTACAGCACGGACGCCTCCACCACCTGCGGCAGCACGGACCCCTCCACCACCTCCTGCAGCACGGACCCCTCCACCACCTCCTGCAGCACGGACCCCTCCACCACCTCCTGCAGCACGGACCCCTCCACCACCTCCTGCAGCACGGACCCCTCCACCACCTCCTGCAGCACGGACCCCTCCACCACCTCCTGCGGCACGGACCCCTCCACCACCTCCTACAGCACGGACCCCTCCACCACCTCCTACAGCACGGACCCCTCCACTACCTCCTGCAGCACGGACCCCTCCACCACCTCCTGCAGCAGCATGGACCCCTCCACCATCTCCTGCAGCACAGACCCCTCCACCACCTCCTACAGCACGGACCCCTCCACCACCTCCTACAGCACGGACCCCTCCACCACCTCCTACAGCATGGACCCCTCCACCATCTCCTGCAGC
>NW_024059079.1:0-17500 GCF_016432855.1 Salvelinus namaycush | reverse complement strand
ACCAGTGATACAAGTTTGTATTAGGTGGGAGATTACGTGAAAACCGGCCACTAGGGGCAACAGTGAGAGCTAGGTTTGGGTGTTGCAGATAGGAATGGTGGATCTGCCTCCGATTCCAAAGGTTGCCAGTGACAGAAAGTTGAATCCAGCAATTTTTAGTTTTAAGCCTATCCTACCTTAATTATAACCTTTTGGAGTCAACAAATTTGGAGTTAATACCTAAACTTAACTTTAAACACTTTGAAATTTGACGTTAGCAACAACTTTGAAATTTGACGTTAGCAACAACTTTGAAATTTGACGTTAGCAACAACTTTGAAATTTGACGTTAGCAACAACTTTGAAATTTGACGTTTGATAAACATGGATGAACGTTTAATTCTGAAGGGAGACTGTGAGACCTAGTTGGACACATCAAATCAAATGTTATTGGTCCCATACACATGGTTAGCAGATGTGAGTGTAGCGAAATGCTTGTGCTTCTAGTTCCGACAGCACAGTAATATCTAACATGTAATCTAACAATTCCACAACAACTACCTAATACACACAAATCTAAGTAAAGGAATGGAATGAGAATATGTACATATAAATATATGGATGAGCGGCATAGGCAAGATGGAGTAGATGGTATAGAGTACAGTATATACATATGAGATGAGTAATGTAGGGTATGAAAACATTATATAAAGTGGCATTGTTTAAAGTGACTAGTGATCAATTTCTTAAGGTGGCCAGCGATCGGGTCTCCATGTAGGCAGCAGACTCTCTGAGTTAGCGATTGCTTGTTTAACAGTCTGATGGCCTTGAGATAGAAGCTGTTTTCAGTCTCTCGGTCCCAGCTTTGATGCACCTGTACTGACCTCGCCTTCTGGCAGCGGTGTGAACCTGTATGCCCAGAGGCGTTCCGTGACAGGCGCTGTCAAACAGGAAGTGACTCTGTAAGATGAACATTTATGAACCTCAGAGAGAGTCAACTGCTCAGAGATGAGAGATGGTGAGAGTCAGACAGAGAAATGACATCACTTCCCTTTATGTGTCAGTATGCGCTCTCTCTAACGCATAAAGTCTTCCTGCCATTGTCTCTATTTTCTACATCGGCCCGTTTTCAGCTATTCCACTGTTTCCTGCGGGACACATTTCTACAAGGACCAGGATGCAACGAGCACATTGTGTTTTACCAGAAAACGTTTCTAGTGGCTCTCATTGTATCAATATTTATTCTACAGGCAGATCGCTCAAGATTAACTTCTAAATTGGACGTCTGTCCATGTCCCGAAGACGTCGGGGAAACGCCTTCAAAACCTGATCACTATTACCATCAAGTAGGGTTGGGTTTTGTCAGGGCGTTGTGGAAAGGGGTGGCGGACTCCAGATCTGAAGATTCCCAGCGGTAGACACTCACTTTACTTATTTTAACTCAATCCCAAACCTAAACCCTTAACTTAACCATTCAGAATGAGTGACTAAACGTAATGTTTTAACCCAATCCCAAACCTTAACCCTTAACTTAACCATTCAGAATGAGTGACTAAACTAAATGTTTTAACCCCATCTCAAACCCTTAACTTAACCATTCAGAATGAGTGACTAAACGTAATGTTTTAACCCTATCCCAAACCCTTAACTTAACCATTCAGAATGAGTGACTAAACGTAATGCTTTAACCCTATCCAAAATGTCTAACTTTGAAATGTGATGTTTGCAGAAACTGGACAGTGCAGAGCAGGAGCAGTCAACCCAGGGTGTCATAAACACTTCGACATCTGACGTTTGGAGCAACTTCGAAAATCTGACGTTTGGAGAAGTGTGGATGAACGTCAGAATCATATACGAATCTGAAACTGAGGAATGAGTTAAATACTATTATGCAAAGCTATATTTAAAAAATATCTTTCGCCTTTTGGTATTTCAATGAGTTCAAATTACCATGCTGACCACACCGCTAGCGTCACGTGTGCGACCGTTGCAAAATAAATGTACACATACATGTTATTCAATCATTTCACCCAAACTGCTCGCGAACGTCAACGAACATCTGCATAACCAGGTGTTAAAATAGAACTTGGTTCTATTTGTGACGCTTGACGCGTTGTAAATCTCGCCTCTCCCATCTCCTCATTGGTTTTTAGGAGCATATACCCACGTGGGTGATTGAAAGAAGAGATCCACAGTCCAGTCCAGTTGGTGGTGGTAACGCACCTTAAAGTTGGTTGCCAACCGCCATATAAAGTCCACAGAAGAAGAAGAAGCCTGAAGGAGGAGAGGTTACTAGAAACTAATTAGGTTTCCCCTTTAATCTGAGGAGTAATTGTCAGAGTAGAGGACCTTGTGTATTTCAGGTAAAATAACAACCCAATGTTTATATCCCAGGACAAATGAGCTAGCAACAGTAAGCTAGCTAGCCAAATTGCCATAAATGTTTAATGCTTTTCAACCTGTCCCCAAATTAATATAGTACGGTTCAGAGTTTGTTTGGATATTTCTTTTATTTTTTTTATTTTACCCCCTTTTCTCCCCAATTTTCGTGGTATCCAATTGCTAGTAATTACTATCTTGTCTCATCGCTACAACTCCCGTACGGGCTCGGGAGAGATGAAGGTCGAAAGCCATGCGTCCTCCGAAACCCAACCAAGCTGCACTGCTTCTTAACACAGCGCGCCTCCAACCCGGAAGCCAGCCGCACCAATGTGTCGGAGGAAACACCGTGCACCTGGCTCCCTTGGTTAGCGCGCACTGCGCCCGGCCCTCCACAGGAGTCGCTTGTTTGGATATTTCAACCTGCTTGTCCTGATCGTGTCTGGTGTAGATGGACAATATCAGCATGTGGACGATGGCGTACGCCTACGTCTAGTCAGCATGTCAAATTAAGGATGACGTTTTGAGCAGCATCAAGTTTGGTCCCCATAGTCCCAAATGTTTCCATATAAAAACCAATATGTTGTTCTGGTCATGAAAATCTATGAACCCAAACAAAGAGAGGACTACATTTATATGACTGTACTGTTGTGTGTTCTTCAATAGGCCTGTCTTGAGAACACACTGCGTCTCTCCCTCAGTGACCAACATTGAGGGGGTCTTTCATGACGATGAGAAGAAACGGGGCCAGCTCAGGGTCTTTCATGACGATGAGAAGAAACGGGGCCGGCTCAGGGTCTGTCATGACGATGAGAAGAAACGGGGCCAGCTCAGGGTCTGTCATGACGATGAGAAGAAACGGGGCCAGCTCAGGGTCTGTCATGACGATGAGAAGAAACGGGGCCAGCTCAGGGTCTGTCATGACAATGAGAAGAAACGGGTCCAGCTCAGGGTCTGTCATGACGATGAGAAGAAACGGGGCCGGCTCAGGGTCTGTCATGACGATGAGAAGAAACGGGGCCAGCTCTAGGCATTTGGAGGCTCTAAGAGATCTGGTTGGGGTTCCGAACAAATTTCAAGCAATTCTCCTCATTTTGCCATGTGGCTCAGATACAATTTTTTTCTTCCGTTTTACAGCTAATTTACTGAAATTCTACCCATTTCGCCATTTTTAGATAGCTGGCTAGATTTATCAATCGAAAAATTGTAAGCTGACATGACTAATTGAGTGACTGTCAGTGACTGACATAACACGAGAAAAACTGCTGGTGCACCAACAACATGTTCACATTTCTCCTTGTGTATTCTACTATCTTAACTCTCAATAGAAAGTTGAGACGCAGATTGAGTTCCTAAAAAAAATATGTGTAAATTTATTTATTTATCCTTTATTTTACCAGGTAAGTTGACTGAGAACACGTTCTCATTTGCAGCAACGACCTGGGGAATAGTTACAGGGGACAGGAGGAGGATGAATGAGCCAATTGTAAACTGGGGATTATTAGGTAAGCGAAGGCTGACCGCTTATGTCGCTTAGAGAAGAACTTTGTAAAAGTGGAGCATTGGAACCACAGAACCACAGAACCACGGAATCGTGCAACCATGGAAACCACAGAACAGAGAAACCACCGACTTGTTTGGTTGATTGTTGATGTGTCCCTCGGGTATTTGGACACCTAAATAATCGATAGAGAACTATTGATTGATTTATCAGTTGACATCGGACAATTGAAATGAATCGTTAGTCTTAATTTTCACATTATATTTTATTACAGGAGTACATTTAAGAATCACAGTTGAAAAACATTCATATTTGAACTAAGTGAATTGTTGGGATCTGTAAAATGAAATACACATTATGTACAGAAGGACAGACAGACAGACAGACAGACAGACAGCGATAGCTGCATCTCAAATGACACCCTAGTCCCTAGTTAGTTCACTACTTACCATAGGACTCTGGTCAAAAGTAGTGCACTGTATAGGGAATAGGGTGTCAAATGGGACTCACAGGAGAAAATGACCAATGAAGCCATGTGACACTTCAATATTGAACATACCTCGCAAGTAATTGTCTTCTTAATATTAATAATAAATGAATGTTGTGATAATAATAATTATTAATAGTATAATAATTATAATGATAATTATAATAATAACCCAAAATAAGAATAATTATTACAATAAACAATATTAACATATTCAACGCTGTTTTACAATATAACTGAAATAATTCATATCATTCTAAATATAAAGATATTTACCAACAAACAGACTTTTGACATTTATACTAAAACTCTGGAAATATAATAAAAATGGCAACTTAAAATAATAATATTTTATTACAATAAGAAATATTAATAGTCAATAATAATAATATTAGGGTATTAGAGAGAACAGGTGTTAACCCATGGCTTACTTACTAAACACAAGAATCAGAATGAACAGAACTGCCCATCCCTCTTTGCTTTTCACAAAATACAAAATATTTGCTAAATACAATTTTAAAATACAATAAAAAAACGAGAAATGTCGATGAATCTCACTTGCAATCTATATATGATAGCACTTCTATAACTGTCATTTAGAAACACAGAAGCAGCTCACTGTACGTATAGTATGTGTAGACAATCAGTGGTGTAGTTGGTCCCAGAATATATACGACTTTAACACTATAGACATTATATATCTGTAGAAGACGGTAGTAGAATATCATTTATAGAAGCTTTTCCCAGCAGTCCCTGGGTCCTAGCTCCCTCCAAATAAAACTCCCAACTGTCCAAGGATTCCGGGATGTTATTTCAGAATGTTCCAGAATGTTCCGGAATGTTTGTGAATTCCCCAAAAAATTGAGTTCCAGAATGTTTGTGAGTTCCAGAATGTTTGTGAGTTCCCGAATATTTGTGAGTTCCGGAATGTTTGTGAGTTCCGGAATGTTCATTAAGTTCTAAGTGTTCTTTTGACGAGTTATAAAGGAAGTAGTTTTGTTTTGGAAGTATTTTCTCTCCTTATCCATGATGGACATTTCCTGGTGTTGGGGTTAGTAATAAGTTCCAAAAATGATTCTGATTGTGCAATCGTCTCACGTTGTTAAATCTCATTAGCTAAAAAAGTTTAGATTTTTCTTTAAATCAATTTTGCATTTTTGTGTTGATAAAGAGGAGCAGCTAGTCAAAATGTCAGCTTCACGTCCCACAGAGTTCAACAACACTCTGCTCCAACTGAAATACAAAAACAAAGCAACTCTCAAGCAGCAAGTATATAGGTCTCCTCTCCTCCTGTATTTCTCCCTCTCCTCCCCTCTCTCTTTATCTCTCCCTCTCTTCTTCTCTTTCTTTATCTCTTCTTCTCTTTCTCTCTATCATTCTTCCTCCAGCTTAGACGATTCTGATAGCTTTAGAAAAATGGTTCTCCTTTATGTCCAAAATACATCCAGTCAAGCAAAGAGGCAGATGTCAGGCCAAGCGACGGACACACACACGGACACATAGTCCGATGACATCATAGCACAGGTTTGAGGGTTTAAAGGGGAAGGGGGATGATTGGTAACAACTGATCGTCTCTTATGTGCAGGTTGAGTAAAAAAAATGAAGATATGAAAATACGTCCAATGAAAGATCCCCTTCCACACCTGAGCTATTGACACACAATCCTAAAATCCTTTCCAGCTTTTGAGTCTCTCTTTCGCATTCTCCCTGAAGTCCTTTATAGCAGGGGTCTCTGTTTGAGCCCCATCTTGGAGAATTATAGTCCATTTTCCGGGTAAAAAAAACGCCTCATTTAACAAATCGTGATAGTTGATAGGTTGATAGCTTGATTGTTTGAGAGACGTGTGTTAGAGCATGGCTGGAAGAAAAGCCTGGAAAACTCTAGCACTTGCCAGGACTGGACTTGGAGCACCCTGATATATACAAGTGTGTATGAACTCACCTCTGCCCTTCTCTCTCTAGCTCTGGATTCACTTTAAGAGTCTCTCTCTCTCCTGTGTAGATTCTCCTGTCTTTTATCCTATCCCTAAGCTTCTTAAATCATTATACCCTGTTTTATCCCTCCTTTCCTTGCTTCCTTTCTTTCTTCCCTACCTCCATCCATCCCTCTAATCCAAATACACTCCCCTAAGAATCTGTTTCCTAATTGTGCATAACTTCTCTTAACATTAAATCTTCTGTTTTTTTATTCATTCATTATATTACATTACTTTTCATTTTATACATAGTTTTGTATATTTCTTGGAAAACAAACGGAATAGAGATTTTTTTTGGCAGCCTCTGTTCTTCTTCTTTGTCTCCCAGAAAGTTCCAATGACTAACAATAACACGACAAAGAGAAGGAATCGGAATTCAGAATGTTCCTTTTTAGAGTTCAAAGGAGACCTCCAACATTCCAAGACATCAGCAAAATGAAAACAAAAGGATGCTAGACCACTCCTGACCTCCCATTCTCCTTTTATTCTCTCTGCCATGTCCTCCATCCATCCTCCTCCTCTCTCTCATTTCTCCTCCCTCTATCCATCCCTCCCTTCCTCCTTGCTTCGTCCAATCCAAATCAACGATCTACACCGCGGCTCCCAGCAGCTCTTCCGTCTTGATGTCGGCTAGGAGATCGGACGGAATCTCGTTCTGGTTAGAATCCAGACCGTAGAACTTCACCTTTAACCCGTCCACCGGATGAACCACCGGCACCGTCACCACTCTGGGAAAGTCCCGGGTCGCCAGCTCAAAGCGGCTGGTGCTGGCCAGCTCGATGGCCAGTATACGGAGGAAGAGAGTGGCGAGCTGTTTCCCGAGACAGGAGCGGATGCCACCGCCAAACGGAAGGTAGTGGAAGCGTCCCTCCTTGTCCTCGCAGCGTTCCTGGGAGAAGCGGTCGGGGTCGAAGGCGTCTACATCCTTGAAGACGGAGGAGGTGTCGTGGGTGTCTCTGATGCTGTACATCACACTCCAACCCTTCGGGATCTGTACCCCCTGGGGACGGAGACAGAGAAACGTGGAAGAGTCATTTACGAGACAAAAGACAAGAAAAGACAAAAGAAAAGACAAAAGACAGGACAAAATATAAGAGAAGACAAGACAACGGACAAGACAAGACAAAAGACAAGACAAAATATAAGAGACGACAAGACAATGGACAAGACAAAAGACAAGACAAAATATAAGAGACGACAAGACAACGGACAAGACAAAAGACAAGACAAAAGACAACACAAGAAGACAAGATTGGAAGGGAGAGAGAGAGAGAGAGTGATTAACAGATGACACAATACAAATATACCACTCACATCTAGTTCAAAGGTCTGCAGGGCCGTCCTATACCCCCCAGACACGGGCGTGAAGAGCCTCAGCACCTCCTTGATCACACAGTCCAGATACTTCAGACTAACGATGGTATCCAGGCCCAGTTCCCCCTCGCACAGACAGCCGTTGTGGAGGATCCCCCGGGTCCGGAGCTCCTCTCGTAACTTCTCCAACACGGCAGGGTGGCGAAGCAGCTGCATGATGAGAGACGTGGAGGCGCTGGCCGTGGTGGCAAACGCAGCAAAGATCAGCTCAATGGTCGCCTCCTGGAGACGAAGGGAAGACGGAGAAGAGAGATGTGTTCATTAGGATGAGATCATCTGTAGGGAAACTAATATTAAAACTACTCTATAGCACCTATATCACTTCTGAAATACATTGATCCGTGAAACTAGTCAGATATCCAATACATTGATCCGTGATACTAGTCAGTTATCCAATACATTGATCCGTGATACTAGTCAGATATCCAATACATTGATCCGTGAAACTAGTCGGATATCCAATACATTGATCTGTGAAACTAGTCAGATATCCAATACATTGATCCGTGAAACTAGTCAGATATCCAATACATTGATCTGTGAAACTAGTCAGATATCCAATACATTGATCCGTGAAACTAGTCAGATATCCAATACATTGATCTGTGAAACTAGTCAGATATCCAATACATTGATCCGTGATACTGGTCAGATATCCAATACATTGATCCGTGATATTAGCAAGATACCCAACTTTAAACCAACGTAAAAATAGCAACGGAGGATCTTAAAGGGAAAGTCTGTATTGTTATTTGATAGAGGCTTTATTTAAAGACAAGTGTTACAAGTGAGACCAAGCAGAAATCAACCATCATATCTCTACAGGTTGGGGTGTTGTGTGGGTTTTATGTTTTAGTGCAGATCAGATAGATATAAATCACTATATAGGGAATAGGGTGCCAGTCCTGGTCTAAAGTAGTGCACTATATAGGGAATAGGGTTCCAGCCCTGGTCTATGGTAGTGCACTATATAGGGAATAGGGTGCCAGCCCTGGTCTATAGTAGTGCACTATGTAGGGAATAGGGTGTCCTTTGGGAAACAGCCATGGTGACTTTCAGCCTGTTAATCATTTTACAAACCTTAAAGGAGACTTGGAGGGGTAGAGAGAGGTAGAGAGAGAGGTAGAGAGAGAGAGGTAGAGAGGGAGAGAGGTAGAGAGAGAGGTAGAGAGAGAGAGAGGTAGAGAGGGAGAGAGGTAGAGAGGTAGAGAGAGAGGTAGAGAGGTAGAGAGAGGTAGAGAGGTAGAGAGAGGTAGAGAGAGAGGTAGAGAGAGAGGTAGAGAGGTAGAGAGGGAGGTAGAGAGGTAGAGAGGGAGGTAGAGAGGTAGAGAGAGGTAGAGAGAGAGGTAGAGAGGTAGAGGTAGAGAGAGAGAGAGGTAGAGAGAGAGGTAGAGAGAGAGGTAGAGAGGTAGAGAGAGAGGTAGAGAGGTAGAGAGGTGGAGAGAGAGAGAGAGAGAGAGAGAGAGAGGTAGAGAGGTAGAGAGGTAGAAAGAGTTCCTAGGAGAGAAAGGTTCTTACCTTGAGTTCCTGCATTGTGAGTTCAGTGCCGTTCTCTTTTGCGCTCTCCAGCAAGATATCAAGTGCGTCGCTATAATCCTTCCCCTGGGAAGAGAGGGGTTTCTCCCTGATGGCTTTTTCTATTCCTTTCTGGAGTGTGTCCCTGGCACGGATACCCTACAGAAGCAAAAACCCACAGAGACATGTGGTCAGTGATGTGTGTGACAAACAAGAATGGAATATGTTGAATTACACAGTACAGCTTCAGAACAGCATCAGGTCAGAACAGCTTCAGAACAGCATCAGGTCAGAACAGCATCAAGTCAGAACAGCATCAAGTCAGAACAGCATCAAGTCAGAATAGCATCAAGTCAGAACAGCATCAAGTCAGAACAGCTTCAGAACAGCATCAGGTCAGAACAGCTTCAGAACAGCATCAGGTCAGAACAGCATCAGAACAGAATCAGGTCAGAACAGCATCAGAACAGCATCAAGTCAGAACAGCATCAAGTCAGAACAGCATCAGGTCAGAACAGCTTCAGAACAGCATCAAGTCAGAACAGCATCAAGTCAGAACAGCATCAAGTCAGAACAGCTTCAGAACAGCATCAGGTCAGAACAGCTTCAGAACAGCATCAGGTCAGAACAGCATCAGAACAGAATCAGGTCAGAACAGCATCAGAACAGCATCAAGTCAGAACAGCATCAAGTCAGAACAGCATCAGGTCAGAACAGCTTCAGAACAGCATCAAGTCAGAACAGCATCAAGTCAGAACAGCTTCAGAACAGCATCAAGTCAGAACAGCATCAAGTCAGAACAGCTTCAGAACAGCATCAAGTCAGAACAGCATCAAGTCAGAACAGCTTCAGATCAGCATCAAGTCAGAACAGCATCAAGTCAGAACAGCTTCAGATCAGCATCAAGTCAGAACAGCATCAAGTCAGAACAGCATCAGATCAGCTTCAAGTCAGAACAGCATCAAGTCAGAACAGCATCAGATCAGCATCAAGTCAGAACAGCTTCAAGTCAGAACAGCATCAGATCAGCATCAAGTCAGAACAGCTTCAAGTCAGAACAGCATCAAGGCAGAACAGCATCAGATCAGCTTCAAGTCAGAACAGCTTCAGAACAGCATCAAGTCAAAACAGCATCAAGTCAGAACAGCATCAAGTCAGAACAGCATCAAGTCAGAACAGCATCAAGTCAGAACAGCTTCAAGTCAGAACAGCATCAAGTCAGAACAGCTTCAGATCAGCATCAAGTCAGAACAGCATCAAGTCAGATCAGCATCAAGTCAGAACAGCTTCAGAACAGCATCAAGTCAGATCAGCATCAAGTCAGAACAGCTTCAGAACAGCATCAAGTCAGAACAGCATCAAGTCAGAACAGCTTCAAGTCAGAACAGCTTCAAGTCAGAACAGCATCAGAAAAGCATCAGGTCAGAACAGCATCAAGTCAGAACAGCATCAGATCAGTATCAAGTCAGAACAGCATCAAGTCAGAACAGCATCAGAACAGCATCAGGTCAGAACAGCATCAAGTCAGAACAGCATCAAGTCAGAACAGCTTCAAGTCAGAATCAAGTCAGAACACCATCAAGTCAGAACAGCTTCAGATCAGCATCAAGTCAGAACAGCTTCAGATCAGCATCAAGTCAGAACAGCTTCAGATCAGCATCAAGTCAGAACAGCATCAAGTCAGAACAGCTTCAAGTCAGAACAGCTTCAGATCAGCATCAAGTCAGAACAGCTTCAGATCAGCATCAAGTCAGAACAGCATCAAGTCAGAACAGCTTCAAGTCAGAACAGCTTCAAGTCAGAACAGCTTCAAGTCAGAACAGCATCAAGTCAGAACAGCTTCAAGTCAGAACAGCTTCAGATCAGCATCAAGTCAGAACAGCTTCAGATCAGCATCAAGTCAGAACAGCTTCAGATCAGCATCAAGTCAGAACAGCTTCAAGTCAGAACAGCTTCAGATCAGCATCAAGTCAGAACAGCTTCAGATCAGCATCAAGTCAGAACAGCATCAAGTCAGAACAGCTTCAAGTCAGAACAGCATCAAGTCAGAACAGCATCAGAACAGCATCAGGTCAGAACAGCATCAAGTCAGAACAGCATCAGATCAGTATCAAGTCAGAACAGCATCAAGTCAGAACAGCATCAAGTCAGAACAGCATCAGAACAGCTTCAAGTCAGAACAGCATCAAGTCAGAACAGCATCAGAACAGCATCAAGTCAGAACAGCATCAAGTCAGAACAGCATCAGAACAGCATCAGATCTAATTTCCGTTGATTTACTTCAGCCTCTTGTTGAGTAGATTAAATCTATGCATATGTGTCTTTGTCTATTAAAGTGCTTGTTGTACATGCACACACTCACCTTCCTGTACCCACTGAACGGCAGGTCTATGGGTAAGGTGAAGATGTTGTCTATGAACTCCTGGAAGGTGTTGAACAGATGTCTCATCTCCTCGTCTGCTACTCTAAACCCCAGCAGCACCCTCACTGCCATGTGGAACGACAGCCTCTGGGATTCCCTGGGGAGGGAGGGAGAGAGAGGGGGGGTTAATAACCAGACATAGCAACCCTACGTAGCCCTATGTAGCCTTTATGTAGGCTGAAGACCCTGATCCCCAACAACACCCTCACTGCCATGTGGAACGACAGCCTCTGAGATTCCCTGGGGAGGGAGAGGGGGGGGGTTAATAACCAGACAGAGCAACCCTACGTAGCCCTATGTAGCCTTTATGTAGGCTGAAGACCCTGAACCCTAACAACACCCTCACTGCCATGTGGAACGACAGCCTCTGGGACTCCCTGGGGAGGGAGGGAGAGGGGGGGGGGGTTAATAACCAGACATAGCAACCCTACGTAGCCCTATGTAGGCTGAAGACCCTAAACCCCAACAACACCCTCACTGCCATGTGGAACGACAGCCTCTGGGACTCCCTGGGGAAGGAGGGAGAGGGGGGGGGGGGGTTAATAACCAGACATAGCAACCCTACGTAGCCCTATGTAGCCTTTATGTAGGCTGAAGACCCTGATCCCCAACAACACCCTCACTGCCATGTGGAACGACAGCCTCTGGGACTCCCTGGGGAGGGAGGGAGGGGGGGGGGTTAATAACCAGACATAGCAACCCTACGTAGCCCTATGTAGCCTTTATGTAGGCTGAAGACCCTGAACCCCAACAACACCCTCACTGCCATGTGGAACGACAGCCTCTGGGACTCCCTGGAGGAAGCAGTCAATCAATCAATCAATTAATCAATCAGTGAGAGTCCAGGAAAGTAACTTCAGAGGAAGAAGGTGTCTAGAAACGAGCAGGGTTCCTCTCCGGGTTTCCTCCTTCCAAGGGAGTTTCTCCGAGCCACTGTACTACTGCTTTAGGTTCTGCTTGCTCTGTGGGGGGCTCTTCTAGCTGGAGTGAGTTTTAGAATTACAAGTCACCTGTAGACGTTGATGGGTTCTGGGTTGGAGCTCCACAGCCTCAGTGACTCCTGGATCACCTGCTGGATCTTAGGGAGGTAGGACTGTAGCGCCTCATGACTGAACACCTTGGAAAAGACCTGGAGGAGGATGGGGAGAGGGGGAGAGGGAGGGAGAGGGAGGGAAAGGGGGAGAGAGAGAGAGAGAGAGAGAGAGAGAGAGAGAGAGAGAGAGAGAGAGAGAGAGAGAGAGAGAGAGAGAGAGAGAGAGAGAGAGAGGAAAGAGAGAGAAGAGAGAGGGGGAGAGAGGAGAGAGGGGAGAAGGGAGGGAGAGGAGAGAGGGTTAGAACCATTTCTTCACCATAACCACAACCCTCTTCCTCACCTTGACCTGACCACATCCACAGACCTCTTCCTCACCCTGTCCTGAGCACAGACCTCTTCCTCACCTTGACCTGACCACAGACCTCTTCCTCACCTTGACCTGACCACAACCACAGACCTCTTCCTCACCTTGACCTGACCACAACCACAGACCTCTTCCTCACCTTGACCTGACCACAGACCTCTTCCTCACCTTGACCTGACTACATCTCACCTGCATAATGTAACTATTCTCAAAACACCGTATCTGGAGAAAACATCTCACAACAACTTTTCTACTCCTTCAGACACAGCTGTCACATTCGGCACCAATACTACAAATCCCAAAATCCCCTGAGTCATCCTTCTAAGCCTTTCTACTCTAGGACCATGTATTATAAAGAATGGGATGATCATTTTAAAGATCTGCACAGCTAAGGGTTGTGTACTCCGTTCAATTCTTTACTTTCTTGTCCTTTGACATGGAAAATCTCTCAATGTGTCACTGTTATGTTGTAGAGTGGACAGAGTCTCTCAATGTGTCAATGTTACATTGTAGAGTGGACAGAGTCTCTCAATGTGTCAATGTTACATTGTAGAGTGGACAGAGTCTCTCAATGTGTCACTGTTACATTGTAGAGTGGACAGAGTCTCTCAATGTGTCAATGTTACATTGTAGAGTGGACAGAGTCTCTCAATGTGTCAATGTTACATTGTAGAGTGGACAGAGTCTCTCAATGTGTCAATGTTACATTGTAGAGTGGACAGAGTCTCTCAATGTGTCACTGTTACATTGTAGAGTGGACAGAGTCTCTCAATGTGTCAATGTTACATTGTAGAGTGGACAGAGTCTCTCAATGTGTCAATGTTACATTGTAGAGTGGACAGAGTCTCTCAATGTGTCACTGTTACGTTGTAGAGAGAGAGAGAGAGAGAGAGAGAGAGAGAGAGAGAGAGAGAGAGAGAGAGAGAGAGAGAGAGAGAGAGAGAGAGAGAGAGAGAGAGAGAGAGAGAGAGAGAGAGAGAGAGAGAGAGAGAGAGAGAGAGAGAGAGAGAGAGAGAGAGAGAGAGAGAGAGAGAAAGAGAGAAAGAGAGAGAGAGAGAGAGAGAGAGAGAGAGAGAGAGAGCCGAGAGAGAGAGAGAGCCGAGAGAGAGAGAGAGAGAGAGAGAGAGAGAGAGAGAGAGAGAGAGATAGAGAGAGAGCCGAGATAGAGAGAGAGAGAGACAGAGAGAGAGAGAGAGAGAGAGAGAGAGAGAGAGAGAGAGAGAGAGAGAGAGAGAGAGATAGAGAGGGAGCCGAGATAGAGAGAGAGAGAGAACCTAACCTCCTGCCCAATGTATGACCATATTAGAGAGACATATTTCCCACAGATTACACAGATCCACAAAGAATTTGAAAACAAATCCAATTTTGATAAACTCCCATATCTACTGGGAGAAATTCCACAGTGTGACATCACAGCAGCAAGATTTGTGACCTGTTGCCACAAGAAAAGGGCAACCAGTGAAGAACAAACACCATTGTAAATACAACCCATATTTATGCTTATTTATTTTAACTTGTGTGCTTTAACCATTTGTACATTGTTACAACACTGTATATATATAATATAACATTTGTAATGTCTTTATTGTTTTGAAACTTCTGTATGTGTAATGTTTACTGTTAATTTGTATTGTTTATTTCACTTTTGTATAATATCTACCTCACTTGCTTTGGCAATGTTAACACATGTTTCCCATGCCAATAAAGCCCCTTGAATTGAATTGAATTGAATTGAGAGAGAGATAGAGAGAGAGAGAGAGAGAGAGAGAGAGAGAGAGAGAGAGAGAGAGAGAGAGAGAGAGAGAGAGAGAGAGAGAGAGAGACAGAGAGAGAGAGACAGAGAGAGAGAGTGCAGAGTAAATGAAAGGTTGGATTTTCCTGGCAACCCCAGTACATTTCTTATGAGAATCCCAAATGGCCCCTATTCCCTATATAGTGCACTACTTCAGACCTAGGGCTGGCACCTTATTCCCTATATAGTGCACTACTTTAGACCTAGGGCTGTCACCTTATTCCCTATAAAGTGCACTACTTTTAACCCATAGGGTGACTCATAAGACCCTGGTAAAAAGTAGTGCACTATATAGGGAATAGGGTGCCAGCCCTGGTCTAAAGTAGTGCACTATATAGGGAATAAGGTGCCAGCCCTGGTCTAAAGTAGTGCACTACATAGGGAATAGGGGCCATTTGGGATGCGGGCCTAATATGCGTTAGAGGCGTGAGAGGTTTGTTTGGTGAAGAAACATTCTTGTTCCCGTTTTAAAACCTCCAGTCCTTTTCCAGCCCTGGAACTAACAATAGCACTTCATATGACCAGCCAACCCTTACTGCCACATCCCAGAGTACTACAGCTGGCATCCTCAACCCTTACTGCCACATCCCAGAGTACTACAGCTGGCATCCTCAACCCTTACTGCCACATCCCAGAGTACTACAGCTGGCATCCTCAACCCTTACTGCCACATCCCAGAGTACTACAGCTGGCATCCTCAACCCTTACTGCCACATCCCAGAGTACTACAGCTGGCATCCTCAACCCTTACTGCCACATCCCAGAGTACTACAGCTGGCATCCTCAACCCTTACTGCCACATCCCAGAGTACTACAGCTGGCATCCTCAAGCCTTACTGCCACATCCCAGAGTACTACAGCTGGCATCCTCATCCCTTACTGCCACATCCCAGAGTACTACAGCTGGCATCCGCAACCCTTACTGCCACATCCCAGAGTACTACAGCTGGCATCCTCAACCCTTACTGCCACATCCCAGAGTACTACAGCTGGCATCCTCAACCCTTACTGCCACATCCCAGAGTACTACAGCTGGCATCCTCAACCCTTACTGCCACATCCCAGAGTACTACAGCTGGCATCCTCATCCCTTACTGCCACATCTCAGAGTACTACAGCTGGCATCCTCATCCCTTACTGCCACATCCCAGAGTACTACAGCTGGCATCCTCAACCCTTACTGCCACATCCCAGAGTACTACAGCTGGCATCCTCAACCCTTACTGCCACATCCGATAGGGCTTTTCCATACTAGTAACCTCTGGCTCCGATAGGGCTTTTCCATACTAGTAACCTCTGGCTCCGATAGGGCTTTTCCATACTAGTAACCCCTGGCTCCGATAGGGCTTTTCCACACTAGTAACCTCTGGCTCCAATAGGGCTTTTCCATACTAGTAACCTCTGGCTCCGATAGGGCTTTTCCATACTAGTAACCCCTGGCTCCGATAGGGCTTTTCCACACTAGTAACCTCTGGCTCCGATAGGGCTTTTCCACACTAGTAACCTCTGGCTCCGATAGGGCTTTTCCATACTAGTAACCTCTGGCTCCCATAGGGCTTTTCCATACTAGTAACTTCTGGCTCCGATAGGGCTTTTCCATACTAGTAACCTCTGGCTCCGATAGGGCTTTTCCATACTAGTAACCTCTGGCTCCGATAGGGCTTTTCCACACTAGTAACCTCTGGCTCCGATAGGGCTTTTCCATACTAGTAACCTCGGGCTTCGATAGGGCTTTTCCATACTAGTAACCTCTGGCTCCGATAGGGCTTTTCCATACTAGTAACCTCTGGCTCCGATAGGGCTTTTCCATACTAGTAACCTCTGGCTCCGATAGGGCTTTTCCATACTAGTAACCTCTGGCTTCGATATGGCTTTTACACACTAGTAACCTCTGGCTCCGATAGGGCTTTTCCACACTAGTAACCTCTGGCTCCGATAGGGCTTTCCCACACTAGTAACCTCTGGCTCCGATAGGGCTTTTCCATACTAGTAACCTCTGGCTCCGATAGGGCTTTTCCATACTAGTAACCTCTAGCTCCGATAGGGCTTTTCCATAATGTACAGACAGAAAGAGTAAGAGGGTGCCACTGACTCCTCCCCCTCTTTCTCCGTTTCTTTCTGTCTCTTTCGCTTTCTATTGCTACCCTCTCCCCGTTCTCCTCTTCTGTGTCTCTCTCGAGTTCTCTCTCTCTGCTCTCTCTCTCTCCCTGCCCCTCTCTCTCTCTCTGCTCTCTCTCTCCCTGCCCCTCTCTCTCATATCGTTGTCTCTCTCTCCCTTCCCCTCTCTCTTTCTCTTTGTCTCTCTCTCCCTGCCCCTCTCTCTCATATCTTTGTCTCTCTCTCCCTGCCCCTCTCTCTCATATCATTGTCTCTCTCTCCCTGCCCCTCTCTCTCATATAATTGTCTCTCTCTCCCTGCCCCTCTCTCTCATATCGTTGTCCCTCTCTCCCTTCCCCTCTCTCTTTGTCTCTCTCTCCCTTCCCCTCTATTTTATATCGTTGTCTCTCTCTCCCTGCCCCTCTCTCTCATATCATTGTCCCTCTCTCCCTTCCCCTCTCTCTTTGTCTCTCTCTCCCTTCCCCTCTATTTTATATCGTTGTCCCTCTCTCCCTGCCCCTCTCTCTCATAGTCAAGTTGTCCTCTCTCTCATCCTTCTCTCCTTCCCCCCTATCTCTTTG
>NW_024059078.1:0-41595 GCF_016432855.1 Salvelinus namaycush | reverse complement strand
GTTCTGAGTCGCATAGGAACGTTACTTCTGACGCTGAGTCCTTAGAACTGTTATTCTTCTGCTGAGTCGTAGAGAATGTTGTTCTCGTGCTGAGTTGTGGTATCCGTAATACGGCGGGGTCCATAAGTTACTTCTCCTGCTGAGTCCTAGAGAAGTTACTTCTCCTCTGAGTCCATAGAGCGACATTTTCTTCTCTCGCTGCTGGTCCATGGTAGTCGTTTCTCTCGTGCTGA
This sequence comes from Salvelinus namaycush, assembly GCF_016432855.1. Classification (NCBI taxonomy): domain Eukaryota; kingdom Metazoa; phylum Chordata; class Actinopteri; order Salmoniformes; family Salmonidae; genus Salvelinus; species Salvelinus namaycush. The sequence continues at coordinate 41,362 of NW_024059078.1, read as the reverse complement.
GTCTAGTAAGATGTTCTTCTCGCACTAGGCGGTATGAGAATGTTATTTCGTGTACGTGGATCCATAGGATGAATGTTATTTTGACTGAGTCCATAGACGATGTTCTTCTCATCCGCTAGTAGTTCTATAGAGTAATGTACTTCTCATGCTGAGTCTCAGAGGAATGTTACTAATCTCTGCTGAGTCTCACTTATAGAATGTTACTTCTATTGCTGACATGCATGGTTTTCTCTGCTAGGGAGACATGTTATTTACTCGGTTCTGGAGTCTGTAGATATGATTTATTATCGTGCGCGGGGTCCATAAGATGTATACCCGTATCATGGAGCTTCTCCTGCTGAGTCTACGAGATACTCGTCTGACAGAGTCATAGAACGTTACGTCTGCTGCTGAGTCCGTATAGAGGTGTTTTTCTCCTGCATGATCCTACGAGAAGTTAGTTCTCGTGCTATCTCCATAGGAATGATTGCTATCCCGCTGAGTCCTTAGAGTCGGATTACTTCTCCTGTCTGAGTCCCGGAGAATGTTTCTTCTCGTGCTGAGATCGTAGATAACGTTACTTCTCCCGTGCAAGTCCGTAAGAGAATGTTTACTTTATCGTGCGACGGGTCCTAGATGAATGTTATTTCTTGCGGATCAAGAGAATTTCTTTGAGTCCATAGAGAATGTTACTCTCCATGCTGAGTCTATAGGGAATGTTACTTCTCATGACTGAGTCCATAGCTGTTACGTCTTCTATCCTGAATTTACTTCTCCTGATGCTAGTCGATAGAGAATGTTAGTTCTCGGTGCTAGTCTGTAGAGTATGTTATTATCGTGCTGGGTCCATAAGACTGTTACTTTCTCCTGCTGAGTCCGAATGTCCTTCAGGTCAAGAGAAACGTTACGTTCTGCGCTGCTATTCAGTCAAATAATGGTAGTTCTCTGCTGAGTCCGATTTGTATTCTCTGAAGTTAAATGTCAATTCTCGTGCTGATTTCATAGAGAATGTTACTTCTCCTGTATGAGCAAGACTTCTCTGCTGACAGAGAATGTCTTTGTTGACGTTAGAACGTACTTCTCTGCTGAACCGTAGTAGAGAATGTGTATCTCGGTCTAGAAACTTTTCGTATCTGAGTCCATAGATGACATGTCAACTTCTCCAGTCTAGATAAGAGGAATGTACATTTCTGATGCTAGTCCATATAGAATGTTAAGTTCTTAAGCAGAAATCCATGTGTTAGTCAAAGTCGCTATAGAGAATTGATTTCTCGTGCTGAGTCTGTAGATATGTTTTCGTGCGGTCTAATGTGACTTCTGTGCGTCAGTGGATTTACTCTTATAAGAAATGTTATCTCGTGCGAGCAGAATCTGCTAGTCGGATCAACTAGTTCCGTGGAATCCTTGAGAATGACTTTCTCGCTGCTGAGTTCCATAGGAGACATGTACTTCTCCTGATGAGTCCGTATGTGATCTAGCTGATCTTAGAAATCAATTCCTGCAGTCTAGAGATTTTACTCTCCTGTGAGATATAGTTATCTTTGCGCTGAGGTATGAGAGAATGTTAGTATCGATGTCGGTCATAGATATGTTACTTCTTGACGGATCCCATAGAAGTACTGTCTCACTTACCTTAGGGACTCTCCTGCGGAATAGAGAATTTACTTCTCCTGGATAGGAGTATTCTCGCAGGATCCATAAGAGAAGTTACTTCTTGTGATTGCGATATCCTGCATATAAGAATGTTAGCTCGTCTACTATAGGATGACTTCCCTGGAGTCCATAGAATGTTGTCTTTCTATCCTATAGGTTACTGTCTGAGTCGGATCAGGATGTTAATTCTCGTGCTGATCTGTAGTAGTATGTATGGCGGGGTCATAATGTACTCTCCTGTGAGTCCGTGAGGATGACTTCCATGATCCGTATGATGAATCGCTTCCATAGAATGTACTCCTTTGTCCTAGAGAATGCCTTGGCATGAGATATGTTACTTCTCCTGTGGCATATAAGATTTTTCTGATGCTGAGTCTATAGGATATGTTTCTCGCTCTGAGTCCGTAGTTTACCTCAGTCCCTAGAATTCTTCTAGTGCGGTGAGTCCAAGAAATGTTATTTCTCTGTCTGATCTGTGAGTATGTTTCGTGCGGGATAAGAATGTATCTCTGACTGAGTCCCATCTATAGAATGTTACTTTCTCCTGCTAGTCGTACTAGAGAATGTAGTTATCTGCTGAGTCACAATAGAAGTTACGTTCTCTTGCTGAGTCCAAGAAATCAGTTACTGTTCACTCGCGGACCATAGAGAATGTAGTTCTCGTTGCTGAGATTTCATACGACAGAACTGTTACTTCTCTCGTGAGTCCTTGATAGACTGTTGCTTCCTCCTGTCTGGTCCATAGAGAATGTTCTTCTCGTCTGAGGTCAATCGAAGAATGTAACTCTCATCGTGCTGAAGGATACATAGAGAGTTACTTCTCCTCGCCAGAGTCACGATGATGAGATGTTATTTCTTGTGAGTCTAAGATAAGTTTACATCTGATGCTGAGTCGTGTAGCAAATTTTCTTATCGTGAGGGGTCCAATAGAGAATGTTTTATTTCTTGTACTGAGTCCATAAGAAATGTTCTCTCATGCTGAGTCCTAGAGAATGTACTTTCTCCTGCTGAGTCTATAGAATGTTTACTTCTCTATCTGAGTCCATATAGAATGTTACTTCTCTTGCTATGAATCCCATAGAATGTATACTATCTGGCCATAGCATGTTCTTATGGCGTAGTTTCGACTGAGTAGAGTTTACGATCATAAGATGTACGTTCTCGTGCGTGAGTCCATAGAGAAACGTACTTCTGCCTGTGAGTCGTAGATAAGTGTTTGTTTCTCCTGCTGAGTCCGTAGAGAATGTTGTTCTCCGTGCTGATCCATAGAGAAGAGCTGTTCTTCTCCTTGCTGGAGTCCATGTATACGGACATTACTTCTCCTTGCTGAGAGTCCATGGACGAATGTTTCTTCTTCGTGACTGCAGTCCTGTAGATAAACGTTACCTTCTCGTGCTGAGTCCGTTAGAGAATGTTTTTCTTACGTGCGGCGGGGTCCATAGAGAACGTTATTCTTGTACTGGTCCATATAGAAATGTATTCTTCTATGTGCCCCTGAGAGTCCTAGGAGAATGTATACTTCTCCTGCTGAGTCTATAGGGATGTTACTTCTATCTGCTGAGTCTCAATAGAATGTTCTTCTCTTGCGGATCCCTATAGAATGTTACATCTCATGCCTGAGTCCATAGCGAATGTTTCTCTCATTGAGTCGATATAGAATCGTTATTTCTTCGTGCTGAGTCGTAGATATGGTATATCGTGCGGGGTCCAGTAAAGATGTTACTTCTCTGCTGAGTCCATAGAGAACGTTACTTTGCTGCTGAGTCCGTAGGATAATGTTTGTTCTCTGTGGTCCGTAGAGAATGTAGTTCTCGTGCTGAGTCCATAGAGAATGTTACTTCTCCTGACTGAGTCCAAGAGTGACAGCTATTCTCTGCTGAGTCCATGAGAATGTTTCTTCTCGTCGATCCGTAGATAAGTTAGCTTCTCGGGCTAAGTCCGAGAGAATGTTCCTTATCGTGCGGGTCCATAGAGAATTTATTTCTTGTACTGAGTACATAAGAATGTTACTTCTCATGCTGCGTTCTATAGGGTAATGTTACTTCTCATGCTGAGTCCATATAGCATGTTACGCTCTTGCTGAGCCCTATAGAATGTTTACTTCTGTGCTGAGTCGTAGAGAATGTTATTTCTTCGTGCGAGTCTGTAGGAGATGTTATTATCGTGGCGGGGTCCATAAAGAATGTACTTCTCCTGCTGAGTCCCGTAGAGATTTACTTCTCCTGTAAGTCCATAGGAATGTTAGTTCCGTGCTGAGTCAGCAAATAATGTTTAGTTCTCGTGCTGAGTCAGCAAATAATGTTTATTTCTCGTGCTGAGCTCATAGAGAGCAACTTTCGTGGCTGGTTCATAGAGAATTTACTTCTCCTGATGAGTCCCGTAACGACTGTTACTCCTCCCTGCTGCATCCATAGAGAATGTTACTCTCTAGTTCTGAGTCCATAGAGAATGCAACTTCTCGTTGCTGAGATCATAAGAAATCTGTTACTTCTCCTGATGATCCATATAGATGTATTTCTTGTGGCTGAGTTATAGAGAATTTTATTTCTCCGTGCTGAGTCATGTAGAGTATGTTACTTATCGTAGCGGGTCCATTAAAGAATATTACTTCCCGCTGCTTAGTCCGTAGAGAATTTTACTTCTCCTGCTGAGTCATGAGGAAATACTTCGCTGCTGAGTCCATGGAGATTTGTTTCTTCTCGTGTCTTAGTCCGTTAGTAAACGTACTTCTCTGCTGAGTCTGTGAGAATGTTAGTTATCGTGCGGGGTCCATAGATAATTATTTCTTGTACTGAGTCCAAGACAATGTTCTCTCATGCTGAGTACATGGGAATTTTACTCTCCTGCTGAGTCTATAGGGAGATGTTACTTCGTCATGCTGAGTCCCTATAGAATGTTTACTTCTTGTGACTGAGGTCGATAGAGATGTTATTTTCTCCGTCGCTGAGTCTGTAGAGTATGTATTATCGTGCGGGGTCCATAAAGAATGTTATTACTTTGCTGAGTCCTTAAGAAGTGTTACTTCTCCTGCTGAGTCCGTAGAAATGTTAGTTCTCGTGCTGAGTCCTAGAGAACGTTACTTCGCGCGCTGAATTCCGTAGATAATTTTTGTTCTCACTGCTGATCCGCTTAGAGAAGTTAGTTCTCGTGCTGATCATAAGAATGTTTACTCTCTGCTGAGTCCCATATAGGACGTTACTTCTCCTGCTGAGTCCTGGAGAATGTTTCATCTCGTGCTGAGTCTGTAGATAGCGTTACTTCTCGTGCTGAGTCCGGTCTAGAAGAATATGTGTCTTATATGCCGGAGGGTCCATAGAGAATGTTTTCTTGTACTGAGTCCATACAAATGTTACCTCATTCTGAAGTCCATAGAGAATGTTTAATTCTCCTGCTGAGTTCTATATGGAATGAGACTTCTTCATGTCTGAGTCATAGCGAGAATGTTTTCTTCTCCTGATGAGTCGATAGAGAATGTTATATTTCTCGTGCCGAGTCTGGTAGAGTATGTTATTTCGTGCTGGGTCCATAAGAATGTTACTTATTCCTGTGAGTCCGATAGAGAAACGTTACGTCTGCTGCTGAGGTCGGTAGATAATGTTTTGTTCTCCTGACTGAGTCCGAGTAGAATGCTAGTTCCGTGCTGAGTCCATAGAGACATGTTATGCTTACTCCGCTGAGTCAATAGAGGACATTATTTCTCCTGCTGAGTCCATGGAGATTTTTCTTATCTGCTGAGCCGTATATACGTTACTTCTCGTGCTAAGTCCGATAGAGAAGTACTTATCGTTGCGGGGTCAAATAGAGAATAGTTATTTCTTGTGACTGGTTCCATAGAGAATGTTACTTTTTCTCATGCTTGAGTCTATAAGGAATGTTACTTCTCATGCTGAGTCATATAGAATGTGTACGTCTCTTGCGGAAGTCCCTATAGAATGTTACCTATTTCTTGTGCTGGTCGAAAGAGAATGTTATTCTCGGCTGATTCTGTAGAGTAATTTATTATCGTGCGGTCCATAAACGAATGGTTTACTTCTCTGATGAGTCCATGATACACTGAGTATAGAAATGTTACGTTCTCGTGCTAAGCATACGCAGAATGTCTAGTTCTCGTGCTGAGTCAGACAAATAGGTATTTCTCACTGCTGAATCAAGAGAATGCAACTTCTCGTGCTGAGTTTCATAGAGAATGTTACTTTCCTGATGAGTCCGTATAGACTGTTACTCCTCCTGCTGCATCCATAGAGAATGCACTTCCCCTGCGTCTGAGTTCATAGAGAAATGTTACTAAATCTCCTGGATGAGTCCCATATAGAAGTTTTTCTTGTGCTGAGTCTATAGAGAATTTATTTCTCGTGCTGAGTCCATGTAGAGTAATGTTACTTATCGTGCGGGGTCCATAAGAAATGTTACTTCTCCCTGCTTGAGTCCGTAGAGAATGTTACTTCTCCTGCTGCGTCCATAGAGATGTTTTAGTTCTCGTGCTGAGTCCTAGAGAACGTTACCTCTGCTGCTGAGTCTGTAGATAATGTTGTTCTCCGCTTGAGATCCTTAGAGAATGTAGTTTTCTCGTGCTGATTCCATAGAGAATGTTACTTCTCCTGCTGATTCCCCATATGGAATGTTACCTCTTCCGAGTCCCTATAGAATGTTACTTTCTTGTGCTGATCGATAGAGAATATTATTCTCTGGCTGAGTCTGTGAGAGTATGTTATTATCGTGGGCGGGTCCATAAAGAAATGTACTTCTCCGGCTGAGTCCCGTAGAGAATGTACTTCTCCTGATGAGTCCCGTAAGACTGTTACTCCTCCTGCTGCATCTCATAGGATAATGTTAAACTTTTCTCGTTCTGAGTTCCATAGAGTAGGCAACTTCTCGGCTGAGATCATAGAGAATGTTACTTCTTCCTGATGAGTCCCATATATATTTTTTTCTTGTGCGGTCCTAAAGAGAATGTTGTTTCTCGTGCTTATCTGTGAGAATGTTTTGCTTATCGGCGGGGTCCATAAGAAGGTTGAGTTCTTGTACTGAGTCCTAAGAGAATGTTCCTCTCTAGCTGAGGTCCGTAGATGAATGTTACTTCTCCTGCTGAGGTCTATAGGGAATGTTAATTTCTCATGGCTGAGTCCCATATAGAATGTTACTTTCTCTTGCTGAGTCCTATAGAATGTTACTCTCAATGCTGAGTCCATAGCGAATGTTAGTTCTCGTGCTTGATCCATAGAGAACTTGTTACTTCGCATGCTGGGTCCGTAGATGATGTTTGTTCTCCTGCTGAGATCCGTATAGAATGTTAGTTCTCGTGCTGAGTCCATAGATGAATGTTCTTCTCCTGCTGATCCATATAGACGTTCTTCTCCTGCTTAGTCCATGGAGATGTTTCTGGAAAAAAATCGTGCTGATTCTGTTAGATACTTACTTCTCGTGCTGATCTGTAGTAGAATGTTTTTCTTATCGTGCGGGGTCATAGAGATGTTATTTCTTGTACGAGTCCATAAAGAATTTACTTCTCACTGCTGAGTCCATAGGAATGTTACTCTCCTGCTGATTCTATAGGAATGTTACTTCTCATGCTGAGTCCATATAGAAGTTACCTTCTCTGCTGAGTCCCTATAGAATGTTACTTCTCATGCTGAGTCCGTCCATAGCGAATGTTTCTTCTCCTGATGAGTCGATAGAGAATGTTATTTCTCGTGCTGAGTCTGTAGAGTATGTTATTATCGTGCGGGGTCCATAAAGAATGTTACTTCTCCTGCTGAGTCCATAGAGAACGTTACTTCTGCTGCTGAGTCCGTAGATAATGTTTGTTCTCCTGCTGAGTCCGTAGAGAATGTTAGTTCTCGTGCTGAGTCCATAGAGAATGTTACTTCTCCTGCTGAGTCCATAGAGGACATTACTTCTCCTGCTGAGTCCATGGAGAATGTTTCTTCTCGTGCTGAGTCTGTAGATAACGTTACTTCTCGTGCTGAGTCCGTAGAGAATGTTTCTTATCGTGCGGGGTCCATAGAGAATGTTATTTCTTGTACTGAGTCCATAGAGAATGTTACTTCTCATGTTGAGTCCATAGAGAATGTTACTTCTCCTGCTGAGTCTATAGGGAATGTTACTTCTCATGCTGAGTCCATATAGAATGTTACTTCTCTTGCTGAGTCCCTATAGAATGTTACTTCTCATGCTGAGTCCATAGCGAATGTTTCTTCTCCTGATGAGTCGATAGAGAATGTTATTTCTCGTGCTGAGTCTGTAGAGTATGTTATTATCGTGCGGGGTCCATAAAGAATGTTACTTCTCCTGCTGAGTCCATAGAGAACGTTACTTCTGCTGCTGAGTCCGTAGATAATGTTTGTTCTCCTGCTGAGTCCGTAGAGAATGTTAGTTCTCGTGCTGAGTCCATAGAGAATGTTACTTCTCCTGCTGAGTCCATAGAGGACATTACTTCTCCTGCTGAGTCCATGGAGAATGTTTCTTCTCGTGCTGAGTCCGTAGATAATGTTACTTCTCGTGCTAAGTCCGTAGAGAATGTTACTTATCGTGCGGGGTCCATAGAGAATGTTATTTCTTGTACTGAGTCCATAGAGAATGTTACTTCTCATGCTGAGTCTATAGGGAATGTTACTTCTCATGCTGAGTCCATATAGCATGTTACGTCTCTTGCTGAGTCCCTATAGAATGTTACTTCTTGTGCTGAGTCGATAGAGAATGTTATTTCTCGTGCTGAGTCTGTAGAGTATGTTATTATCGTGCGGGGTCCATAAAGAATGTTACTTCTCCTGCTGAGTCCGTAGAGAATGTTACTTCTCCTGCTAAGTCCATAGAGAATGTTAGTTCTCGTGCTGAGTCAGCAAATAATGTTAGTTCTCGTGCTGAGTCAGCAAATAATGTTATTTCTCGTGCTGAATCCATAGAGAATGCAACTTCTCGTGCTGAGTTCATAGAGAATGTTACTTCTCCTGATGAGTCCGTATAGACTGTTACTCCTCCTGCTGCATCCATAGAGAATGTTACTTCTCGTTCTGAGTCCATAGAGAATGCAACTTCTCGTGCTGAGATCATAGAGAATGTTACTTCTCCTGATGAGTCCATATAGAATGTTATTTCTTGTGCTGAGTCTATAGAGAATTTTATTTCTCGTGCTGAGTCTGTAGAGTATGTTACTTATCGTGCGGGGTCCATAAAGAATATTACTTCTCCTGCTGAGTCCGTAGAGAATGTTACTTCTCCTGCTGAGTCCATAGAGGACATTACTTCTCCTGCTGAGTCCATGGAGATTGTTTCTTCTCGTGCTGAGTCCGTAGATAACGTTACTTCTCGTGCTGAGTCTGTAGAGAATGTTAGTTATCGTGCGGGGTCCATAGATAATGTTATTTCTTGTACTGAGTCCATAGACAATGTTACTTCTCATGCTGAGTCCATAGAGAATGTTACTTCTCCTGCTGAGTCTATAGGGAATGTTACTTCTCATGCTGAGTCCCTATAGAATGTTACTTCTTGTGCTGAGTCGATAGAGAATGTTATTTCTCGTGCTGAGTCTGTAGAGTATGTTATTATCGTGCGGGGTCCATAAAGAATGTTACTTCTCCTGCTGAGTCCGTAGAGAATGTTACTTCTCCTGCTGAGTCCGTAGAGAATGTTAGTTCTCGTGCTGAGTCCATAGAGAACGTTACTTCTGCTGCTGAGTCCGTAGATAATGTTTGTTCTCCTGCTGAGTCCGTAGAGAATGTTAGTTCTCGTGCTGAGTCCATAGAGAATGTTACTTCTCCTGCTGAGTCCATAGAGGACGTTACTTCTCCTGCTGAGTCCATGGAGAATGTTTCTTCTCGTGCTGAGTCTGTAGATAACGTTACTTCTCGTGCTGAGTCCGTAGAGAATGTTTCTTATCGTGCGGGGTCCATAGAGAATGTTATTTCTTGTACTGAGTCCATAGAGAATGTTACTTCTCATGCTGAGTCCATAGAGAATGTTACTTCTCCTGCTGAGTCTATAGGGAATGTTACTTCTCATGCTGAGTCCATAGCGAATGTTTCTTCTCCTGATGAGTCGATAGAGAATGTTATTTCTCGTGCCGAGTCTGTAGAGTATGTTATTATCGTGCTGGGTCCATAAAGAATGTTACTTCTCCTGCTGAGTCCATAGAGAACGTTACTTCTGCTGCTGAGTCCGTAGATAATGTTTGTTCTCCTGCTGAGTCCGTAGAGAATGTTAGTTCTCGTGCTGAGTCCATAGAGAATGTTACTTCTCCTGCTGAGTCAATAGAGGACATTACTTCTCCTGCTGAGTCCATGGAGAATGTTTCTTCTCGTGCTGAGTCCGTAGATAACGTTACTTCTCGTGCTAAGTCCGTAGAGAATGTTACTTATCGTGCGGGGTCCATAGAGAATGTTATTTCTTGTACTGAGTCCATAGAGAATGTTACTTCTCATGCTGAGTCTATAAGGAATGTTACTTCTCATGCTGAGTCCATATAGAATGTTACGTCTCTTGCTGAGTCCCTATAGAATGTTACTTCTTGTGCTGAGTCGATAGAGAATGTTATTTCTCGTGCTGAGTCTGTAGAGTATGTTATTATCGTGCGGGGTCCATAAAGAATGTTACTTCTCCTGCTGAGTCCGTAGAGAATGTTACTTCTCCTGCTAAGTCCATAGAGAATGTTAGTTCTCGTGCTGAGTCAGCAAATAATGTTATTTCTCGTGCTGAATCCATAGAGAATGCAACTTCTCGTGCTGAGTTCATAGAGAATGTTACTTCTCCTGATGAGTCCGTATAGACTGTTACTCCTCCTGCTGCATCCATAGAGAATGCAACTTCTCGTGCTGAGTTCATAGAGAATGTTACTTCTCCTGATGAGTCCATATAGAATGTTATTTCTTGTGCTGAGTCTATAGAGAATGTTATTTCTCGTGCTGAGTCTGTAGAGTATGTTACTTATCGTGCGGGGTCCATAAAGAATGTTACTTCTCCTGCTGAGTCCGTAGAGAATGTTACTTCTCCTGCTGAGTCCATAGAGAATGTTAGTTCTCGTGCTGAGTCCATAGAGAACGTTACTTCTGCTGCTGAGTCTGTAGATAATGTTTGTTCTCCTGCTGAGTCCGTAGAGAATGTTAGTTCTCGTGCTGAGTCCATAGAGAATGTTACTTCTCCTGCTGAGTCCATATAGAATGTTACGTCTCTTGCTGAGTCCCTATAGAATGTTACTTCTTGTGCTGAGTCGATAGAGAATGTTATTTCTCGTGCTGAGTCTGTAGAGTATGTTATTATCGTGCGGGGTCCATAAAGAATGTTACTTCTCCTGCTGAGTCCGTAGAGAATGTTACTTCTCCTGCTAAGTCCATAGAGAATGTTAGTTCTCGTGCTGAGTCAGCAAATAATGTAAGGGAAGTCCCCCCTCAATTGTACAAAATAACATGGCAACTTATTGGCACCGAGCGGACCATATACACGATGGGATTGTGTGGGATTTCATATTACATCCGGCGCTGTTTCGTCCAAAGTTGATGACAAATGCCATATTGTAAATGAGCTGTGTAACACCCCAAAAATCCTATAGTGGGCGAGTGTGTTCCATCTTAATTTTTCATAGGCTTACTGTAACGCAAGTCAAGACCCAAGAGTCATATTTTGAAATTTTGAAATATTGAAAGTTTTGGCAAAAACTTATCACCCCCTTAAAAAAGTGCTTTCTGGACCGTTTTTCGAAATTCTTTCGATTTTTATGTCAATTACACATGTGTAAGAACTGTATGAAAATACTTTTGTCAAATTTTATTAACATAATTTTTTTTACATTTTTATTTGGACTTAAGGAATATGTTTTGTGCATTTGGAATGTGATTTCTTAGGAAGTCAAAAGTCAAAAGTCAAAAATGTCAAAAATTTGGAAAAAAACGTATCACCCCCTTTAAAAAAGTGCTTTCTGGACCGTTTTTTCGAAATTCTTTCGATTTTTATGTCAATTACACATGTGTAAGAACTGTATGAAAATACTTTTGTCAAATTTTATTAACATAATTTTTTGGACATTTTTATTTGGACTTAAGGAATATGTTTTGTGCATTTGGAATGTGATTTCATAGGAAGTCAAAAGTCAAAAGTCAAAAATGTCAAATATTTGGAAAAAATGTATCACCCCCTTTAAAAAAGTGCTTTCTGGACCGTTTTTTGAAATTCTTTCGATTTTTATGTCAATTACACATGTATAAGAACTGTATGAAAATACTTTAGTCACATTTTACTGTCATCATTTTTTATAAATGTTTACTTGTACTTAAGGAATATGTTTTATGCATTTGGAATGTGATTTCATAGGAAGTCAAAAGTCAAAAGTCAAAAGTTACAAGTCAAAAATGTTAAAAATGTGGAAAAAAACGTATATTCCATTTAAAAAAGTGCTTTCTGGACCGTTTTTTGAAATTCTTTCGATTTTTACGTCAATTACACATATATAAGAACTGTATGAAAATACTTTAGTCACATTTTACTATCATAATTTTTTATAAATGTTTACTTGTACTTAAGGAATATGTTTTGTGCATTTGCAATCTGATTTAATACGAAGTCAAAAATGTGAATAAATTAGAAAAAACGTATCACCCCCCAAACCTCCATAAATCACTCAGGCCAGCACCCATTGATTTTTGGCCGTAGAATAGTGCTCCCAGAGCGGGTATGGAGGTCTGGATGCCCCTAAACGCAATTTCAACCATCTTGAAACATGGCACCTGGTAACCCCAAAAAAATACCAGGTGCACGAACAGTTTGGACTTGTGTGTGTGTGTGTGAGCTTTTCTTTGACATCTGTTTAGAGAAATGACTGATTTACACTTCATGAGGGTTGCCTAATCACACACTTAAAGTTTTGGAAAGATCTGACTTTTTTAACCCTTTGAAACAGCACCTATGACCCCATTTTAAGGCACTTCCGGTTGGCACAGGAAGCTATAAGTAAATACCTATCCTGATCGGGGTATGCTTTTACAGAATCCTGAGTTTTAAGTCTATACGTTAAGAACTGACTGATTTACACAGGGTTGAATGCACTATATATCACAAACTGCTGGTTGGGTATGGCAAAACCCTTTTAGGGTGATTTTATCACTTCCGGTTGCTCCAGGAAGCTTAGAATCAACACAGGTAGACCTCATAGTGGCTTGATGGATTGTCATTGAAGACAGGTTCATAAGACATTCATAACCCACATAGGGTTTATTTAAAGAATGCACGTTACATTTGCATATGATTCAACAGTGAAAAACACCACATCATATTGCAAACATAACACACTGTTGAATCATATTGCAAACACACACTGTTATATTTGCAATATGATGTGTTGAATCATATTGCAAACATAACACACACTGTTACGTTTGCAATATGATGTGTTGGATCATATTGCAAACATAACACACACTGTTACATTTGCAATATGATGTGTTGAATCATATTGCAAACATAACACACACTGTTACGTTTGCAATATGATGTGTTGAATCATATTGCAAACATAACACACACTGTTACATTTGCAATATGATGTGTTGAATCATATTGCAAATCTAACGTGCATTTGCAATATGATGTGATGTTGAATCATATTGCAAATGTAACGTACATTCTCTTAAATACTTTAGAAATGCAAAAGTCAACGTCCTGATGACCTCAGGATGGCCGGGCAGTGATAGTGGTTCCTCTCCATCGCTCGTTGTGTTAAATTTCATCATGTCGCTTTTTGTGATGGTACCCCCCCGTTGAAACATATTGCAAATGTACAAAAGTCAAGTAGCAAGTCGGTGTCCATCAGTCAATTAGATATATTCAGACACCAAACTGATACCATCTGACACCAAACTCACTTTTACCAACTCCTTTAGAAGCCAACTATCACATATTTCAGAGCAGGCCCAAAATTCACAGCGCCTTCCATTTAAACCATAATAAAACAAATAATACGTAGTTATGTTCTAGCTGCGGGTCCAATATTCACATTATGTTTAGCCCTATGTGAGGCGACCTGGAATCCCAAGTTTCGGCTCGATAGGTCATTCGGTGCCCGAGCAAAACCCTAATTGGTGCTGAAAATCCACTTTTTTCCATGCCTTGCTACGGGGTGCTTGAATGAGCAATCAAACAGGCTCGTTGGGGTCTGTCTCTATGGACCGAGCCGGTTTCAATGCACCTAGTCTTGAGACTCTGGGACTTTTCTAAATGTCGCCAGTTTCATTGAGCTCAAAATGAATTGAAAACATTGCAAATACACGAGGCTGTTTATCGGTCTGAGAACCTTCTAGAGCCACATAACTCACCGTGCACAATCGACCTGAGGTCTAGAACAGGTTTGTAAAGTTTCAGAACTCTAGGTCTGACGGTTCTTTAAAAGTTGGAACAAAACTAACTACTACAGGCACTGTCTGCCTCTTAGCCCCTCAGTGTGTCCCTCCATCATTTCTGTGTCGGTGTGTTTTTTTTTTTTTTTAATCTGATGGGATGAATGACTGATTTACAGTTCAGGAGGGTTGTCTATTCACATATATGAAGTTTTGGAAAGATTTGACATTTTTATCCCTTTGAAACAGCCCATTTGACACCAATTAAGGCACTTCCGGTTTGCACAGGAAGCTAAAAGTAAACACTTATCATCACTGGAGTATGCTTTTACAGAATCCTGAGTTTTATGTCTGTATGTTAAAAATTGACTGATTTACATAGGGTTGAATGCACTATTTCTCTCAAACTGCAGGTTGGGTATGGCAAACACTTTTAGGGTGATTTAACCACTTCCGGTTGTTCCAGGAAGCTTAGAATCGACACAGGTAGACCTCATGGTGGCCTGATGGACTGACATCAAAGACAGGTTCATAAGACATTCATAACCCACATAGGCTTCAGGTTGAATTTAGAGGAGCAGTCAATGTATTCCTATGGGGCGAAATGTCATTGTAAAATGTTTGATGTAAACGCCTTCTTTTAACTGTGAAGGGTTAATGCCACAAGGTCAAAGTTAGGCTTGCACAGATCGGGAGGACCTTAAGAACATTCCTGAGGTGAAATTGTGTTTCTAACCTTAACGGTTCTCTCTCTGTCTCCCAAAAGCAAATAAAATTGACATTGAGGTCAAAAGGTCATTCGTGTCCGTTCTCTTGTAACGGTCGCTGCTCTCAGACCGAGTGAGCTACGGTCAAGCGGGGCATCTCGTTGAACTCGGCACGGCCTAGGGATAATGGGAATGCCATTGCCGGCTTTGTGTGTCTTTAAGCACCGTACTTTTTCACTCCATCATTGCTTTGTGTGTGTGTTTTTGTGTGAGAGAGAGCTTTCCTTTGACATCTGCTTAGAGAAATGACTGATTTACAGTTCATGAGGCTTGTCTAATCACACAAATGAAGTTTTGAAAATTTCTGACCTTTTTAACCCTTCGAAACAGCACCATGACACCATTTTAAGGCACTTCCGGTTGGCACAGGAAGCTATAGGTAAACACATATCTTGACTGGGGTATGTTGTTACAGAATCCTGAGTTTTAAGTCTATACGTTAAGAATTGACTGATCTACATAGGGTTGAATGCAGTGATTTTCAAAATTGCAAGTCATGTATATCTGGACACTTTTTAGGGTGATTTTAACCACTTCCGGTTGCTCCAGGTAGCTTAAAATCAACACAGGTAGACCTCATAGTAGCCTGATGGATTGTTATCAAAGACAGGTTCATAAGACATTCATAACCCACATAGGCTTCAGGTTGAATTTAGAGGAGCAGTCAATGTATTCCTATGGGGCGAAATGTCATTGTAAAATGTTTGATGTAAACGCCTTCTTTTAACTGTGAAGGGTTAATGCCACAAGGTCAAGGTTAGGCTTGCACAAATCGGGAGGACCTTAGGATTGTTCCTGAGGTGAAATTGTGCTTCTAACCTTAACGGTTCTCTCTCTGTCTCCCAAAAGCAAATAAAATTGACATTGAGGTCAAAAGGTCATTCGTGTCCGTTCTCTTGTAACGGTTGCTGCGCTCAGACCGAGCGAGCTACGGTCAAGCGGGGCATCCCGTTGAACTCGGCACGGCCTGGAGAATATGGCGATGTCATTTTAGTGGTGATTTCAGAATGCTATTTTGGTGCATTCATGGAAGACGCTGTGAATTTTGGGCCTGCTCTGAAATATGTGATAGTTGGCTTCTACAGGAGTTGTAAAAAGTGAGTTTGGAGTCAGATGGTATCAATTTGGTGTCTGAAAATATCCAATTGACTGATGGACACTTGCTAGTTGACTTTTGTTGACACTTGCTAGTTGACTTGCTAGTCGACTTTTGTACATTTGCAATATGTTTCAACGGGGAGGTACCATGAGGAAAAAGCGACATGATGAAATTTCACGCAACGAGCGTTGGAGAGTAACCACTATCACTGCCCGGCCATCCTGAGGTCATCAGGACGTTGACTTTTGTATTTCTAAAGTATTTAAAGAATGCACGTTACATTTGCAATATGATTCAACATCACATCATATTGCAAATCTAACGTGCATTTGCAATATGATGTGATGTTGAATCATATTGCAAATGTAACGTACATTCTCTTAAATACTTTAGAAATGCAAAAGTCAACGGTCTGATGACCTCAGGATGGCCGGGCAGTGATAGTGGTTCCTCTCCATCGCTCGTTTCGTGAAATTTCATCATGTCGCTTTTTCCTCATGGTACCTCCCCGTTGAAACATATTGCAAATGTACAAAAGTCAACGAGCAAGTCAGTGTCCATCAGTCAAATAGATATTTTCAGACACCAAACTGATACCATCTGACTCCAAACTCACTTTTTCCAACTCCTTTAGAAGCCAACTATAACATATTTCAGAGCAGGCCCAAAATTCACAGCGCCTTCTATTTAAACCATAATAAAACAAATAATACGTAGTTATGTTCTAGCTGCGGGTCCAGTTCACACATTATGTTTAGCCCTATGTGAAGCGACCTCGAATCCCAAGTTTCGGCTCGATAGGTCATTCGGTGCCCGAGCAAAACCCTAATTGGTGCTGAAATTCCACTTTTTTCATTGCCTTGCTACGGGGTCCTTGAATGAGCAATCAAACAGGCTCGTTGGGGTCTGTCTCTATGGGCCGAGCCGGTTTCAACGCACCTAGTCTTGAGACTCTGGGACTTTTCTAAATGTCGTCCGTTTCGTTGAGGTCAAAATGAATTGAAAACATGGCAAATACACGATGCTTTTTATCAATCCGAGAACCTTCTAGAGCCATATAATTCACCGTGCACAATCGACCTGAGGTCTAGAACAGGTTTGTAAATTTTCAGAACTCTAGGTCTGACGGTTCTTTAAAAGTTGGAACAAAAGTAACTACTGCAGGCACTGTCTGCCTCTTAGCCCCTCAGTGTGTCCCTCCATCATTTCTGTGTCGGTGTGTATTTTTTATTTTTGAAATCTGATGGGATGAAGGACTGATTTACAGTTCATGAGGGTTGTCTATTCACATATATGAAGTTTTGGAAAGATTTGACATTTTTAACCCTTCGAAACAGCCCATTTGACACCAGTTATGGCACTTCCGGTTGTCACAGGAAGCTATAAATAAACACATATCATCACTGGAGTAGGCTGTTACAGAATCCTGAGTTTTAAGTCTGTATGTTAAAAATTGACTGATTTACATAGGGCTGAATGCACTATTTCTCTCAAACTGCAGGTTGGCTATGGCAAACACTTTTAGGGTGATTTAACCACTTCCGGTTGCTCCAGGAAGCTTAGAATCGACACAGGTAGACCTCATGGTGGCCTGATGGACTGACATCAAAGACAGGTTCATAAGACATTCATAACCCACATAGGCTTCAGGTTGAATTGAGAGGTGCAGTCAATGTATTCCTATGGGGCGACATGTCATTGTAAATTGTTTGATGTAAACACCAGCTTTTAACTGTTAAGGGTTAATGCCACAAGGTCAAGGTTAGGCTTGCACAGATCGGGAGGACCTTAAGAACATTCCTGAGGTGAAATTGTGCTTCTAACCTTAACGGTTCTCTCTCTGTCTCCCAAAAGCAAATGAAATTGACATGAGGTCAAAAGGTCATTTGGGTCCATTTTCTTGTAACGGTCGCTGCGCTCAGACCGAGCGAGCTACGGTCAAGCGGGGCATCTCGTTGAACTCGGCACGGCCTGGAGATAATAGTCATGCCATTGCAGGCTTTGTGTGTCTTTAAGCACCGTACTTTTTCACTCCATCCTTCCTTTTTGTGTGTGTGTGTGTTTGTGTGAGAGAGCTTTTCTTTGACATCTGTTGGGAAAAATGACTGATTACACTTCATGAGGGTTGTCTAATCACACAAGTGAAGTTTTGAAAAGATCTGACCTTTATTACCCTTCAAACCTGACCCTATGCACCATTTTAAGGTACTTCCAGTTGACATAGGAAGCTGAACGTGAACACATACCCTCCTTGGGGTAGGCTCTTATTTAATATTGAGTTTTAAGTCTTTATGTTAAGAACTGACTTATTAACAGAGGGTTAAATGAGTGTGTGTTACTTCATAAAATCACATAAAATCACAGAATTCTCGCAGAGCTTCGAGACCCACTTTAAAAATGTTCGTGTGAACAAACTGCAACTGGATCTGTGAATTTTTGGAAAAAAAAATTCCTCTTCGTGAACATCACCAAATGGACAATGTACGATTTCTCTTAAATTACGATAGATAAACGGCTGGTTCTTTTTTTCCTGACACCGTATGCTTATGTACTTTGACGTGAAGCGGTCAAATTGCACCCTACTTTGCGTTTTTGACCTTTAATCCCAGAAAAATGGCCATAACTCAAAAAGCGCAGAGGCCTCGACGCCATCTTGTTCGGGGCCAACTTCCCTTTACTCCAAACCTACGCTCGCCGAGTTTCGTCTTCGAAATATTTTCCGTTTAGGAGAAAAGGCCGCGCTCGTTTGCCCCGTGTTCGTGCGCCTGCAATATGATTTATTTGCCCCCTTGTGGGAATTTTCGAGAATGCGGAGTCCAAGTCAAAAATGTGTTATTTTTATAAAACGGTGACCGAACGTCCGAGACGATTTCTTCGATGACTTCCTGAAAGAGCTCCCCCCCGCCCTCGGCCCGACGCCGTCCGCGATTTTCCGAGACGAAGTCGGACGTCTAGTAAGGGACCGTACATTCGCAATGGGAGAATCTTCACCGATCATATGGCTCCCGTCTCACACTTCCCTTAAGGTATGTTAGTTCTCGTGCTGAGTCAGCAAATAATGTTATTTCTCGTGCTGAATCCATAGAGAATGCAACTTCTTGTGCTGAGTTCATAGAGAATGTTACTTCTCCTGTTGAGTCCATATAGAATGTTATTTCTTGTGCTGAGTCTATAGAGAATGTTATTTCTCGTGCTGAGTCTGTAGAGAATGTTACTTATCGTGCGGGGTCCATAAAGAATGTTATTTCTCGTGCTGAGTCAGCAAATAATGTTAGTTCTCGTGCTGAGTCAGCAAATAATGTTATTTCTCGTGCTGAATCCATAGAGAATGCAACTTCTCGTGCTGAGTTCATAGAGAATGTTACTTCTCCTGATGAGGCCATATAGAATGTTATTTCTTGTGCTGAGTCTATAGAGAATGTTATTTCTCGTGCTGAGTCTGTAGAGTATGTTACTTATCGTGCGGGGTCCATAAAGAATGTTACTTCTCCTGCTGAGTCCGTAGAGAATGTTACTTCTCCTGCTGAGTCCATAGAGAATGTTAGTTCTCGTGCTGAGTCCATAGAGAACGTTACTTCTGCTGCTGAGTCCGTAGATAATGTTTGTTCTCCTGCTGAGTCCGTAGAGAATGTTAGTTCTCGTGCTGAGTCCATAGAGAATGTTGCTTCTCCTGCTGAGTCCATAGAGGACGTTACTTCTCCTGCTGAGTCCATGGAGAATGTTTCTTCTCGTGCTGAGTCTGTAGATAACGTTACTTCTCGTGCTGAGTCCGTAGAGAATGTTACTTCTCGTGCTGACTCCATAGAGAAGGTTACTTCTCCTGCTGAGTCCATAGAGAACGTCACTTCTGCTGCTGAGTCCGTAGATAATGTTTGTTCTCCTGCTGAGTCCATGGAGAATGTTACTTCTCCTGCTGAGTGCATAGAGGACATTACTTCTTCTGCTGAGTCCATGGAGAATGTTTCTTCTCGTGCTGAGTCTGTAGATAACGTTACTTCTCGTGCTGAGTCCGTAGAGAATGTTACTTATCGTGCGGGGTCCATAGAGAATGTTATTTCTTGTACTGAGTCCATAGAGAATGTTACTTCTCATGCTGAGTCCATAGAGAATGTTATTTCTCCTGCTGAGTCTATAGGGAATGTTACTTCACATGCTGAGTCCATATAGAATGTTACGTCTCTTGCTGAGTCCCTATAGAATGTTACTTCTTGTGCTGAGTCGATAGAGAATGTTATTTCTCGTGCTGAGTCTGTAGAGTATGTTATTATCGTGCGGGGTCCATAAAGAATGTTACTTCTCCTGCTGAGTCCGTAGAGAATGTTACTTCTCCTGCTAAGTCCACAGAGAATGTTAGTTCTCGTGCTGAGTCAGCAAATAATGTTAGTTCTCGTGCTGAGTCAGCAAATAATTTTATTTCTCGTGCTGAATCCATAGAGAATGCAACTTCTCGTGCTGAGTTCATAGAGAATGTTACTTCTCCTGATGAGTCCATATAGAATGTTATTTCTTGTGCTGAGTCTATAGAGAATGTTATTTCTCGTGCTGAGTCTGTAGAGTATGTTACTTATCGTGCGGGGTCCATATAGAATGTTACTTCTCCTGCTGAGTCCGTAGAGAATGTTACTTCTCCTGCTGAGTCCATAGAGAATGTTAGTTCTCGTGCTGAGTCCATAGAGAACGTTACTTCTGCTACTGAGTCCGTAGATAATGTTTGTTCTCCTGCTGAGTCCGTAGAGAATGTTAGTTCTCGTGCTGAGTCCATAGAGAATGTTGCTTCTCCTGCTGAGTCCATAGATAACGTTACTTCTCGTGCTGAGTCCGTAGAGAATGTTACTTATCGTGCGTGGTCCATAGAGAATGTTATTTCTTGTACTGAGTCCATAGAGAATGTTACTTCTCATGCTGAGTCCATAGAGAATGTTACTTCTCCTGCTGAGTCTATAGGGAATGTTACTTCTCATGCTGAGTCCATATAGAATGTTACTTCTCTTGCTGAGTCCCTATAGAATGTTACTTCTCATGCTGAGTCCATAGCGAATGTTTCTTCTCCTGATGAGTCAATAGAGAATGTTATTTCTCGTGCTGAGTCTGTAGAGTATGTTATTATCCTGCGGGGTCCATAAAGAATGTTACTTCTCCTGCTGAGTCCGTAGAGAATGTTTCTTCTCGTGCTGAGTCCGTAGATAACGTTACTTCTCCTGCTGAGTCCGTAGAGAATGTTTCTTCTCGTGCTGAGTCCGTAGATAACGTTACTTCTCGTGCTGAGTCCGTAGAGAATGTTACTTCTCCTGCTGAGTCCATGGAGAATGTTTCTTCTCGTGCTGACTCCATAGAGAATGTAACTTCTCGTGCTGACTCCATAGAGAAGGTTACTTCTCCTGCTGAGTCCATAGAGAACGTCACTTCTGCTGCTGAGTCCGTAGATAATGTTTGTTCTCCTGCTGAGTCCATGGAGAATGTTACTTCTCCTGCTGAGTGCATAGAGGACATTACTTCTCCTGCTGAGTCCATGGAGAATGTTTCTTCTCGTGCTGAGTCTGTAGATAACGTTACTTCTCGTGCTGAGTCCGTAGAGAATGTTACTTATCGTGCGGGGTCCATAGAGAATGTTATTTCTTGTACTGAGTCCATAGAGAATGTTACTTCTCATGCTGAGTCCATAGAGAATGTTACTTCTCCTGCTGAGTCTATAGGGAATGTTACTTCTCATGCTGAGTCCATATAGAATGTTACGTCTCTTGCTGAGTCCCTATAGAATGTTACTTCTTGTGCTGAGTCGATAGAGAATGTTATTTCTCGTGCTGAGTCTGTAGAGAATGTTACTTCTCCTGCTAAGTCCGTAGAGAATGTTACTTCTCCTGCTAAGTCCGTAGAGAATGTTACTTCTCCTGCTAAGTCCATAGAGAATGTTAGTTCTCGTGCTGAGTCAGCAAATAATGTTAGTTCTCGTGCTGAGTCAGCAAATAATGTTATTTCTCGTGCTGAATCCATAGAGAATGCAACTTCTCGTGCTGAGTTCATAGAGAATGTTACTTCTCCTGATGAGTCCATATAGAATGTTATTTCTTGTGCTGAGTCTATAGAGAATGTTATTTCTCGTGCTGAGTCTGTAGAGTATGTTAATTATCGTGCGGGGTCCATAAAGAATGTTACTTCTCCTGCTGAGTCCGTAGAGAATGTTACTTCTCCTGCTGAGTCCATAGAGAATGTTAGTTCTCGTGCTGAGTCCATAGAGAACGTTACTTCTGCTGCTGAGTCCGTAGATAATGTTTGTTCTCCTGCTGAGTCCGTAGAGAATGTTAGTTCTCGTGCTGATTCCATAGAGAATGTTGCTTCTCCTGCTGAGTCCATAGAGGACGTTACTTCTCCTGCTGAGTCCATGGAGAATGTTTCTTCTCGTGCTGAGTCTGTAGATAACGTTACTTCTCGTGCTGAGTCCGTAGAGAATGTTACTTATCGTGCGTGGTCCATAGAGAATGTTATTTCTTGTACTGAGTCCATAGAGAATGTTACTTCTCATGCTGAGTCCATAGAGAATGTTACTTCTCCTGCTGAGTCTATAGGGAATGTTACTTCTCATGCTGAGTCCATATAGAATGTTACTTCTCTTGCTGAGTCCCTATAGAATGTTACTTCTCCTGCTGAGTCCATAGAGAATGTTTCTTCTCCTGATGAGTCAATAGAGAATGTTATTTCTCGTGCTGAGTCTGTAGAGAATGTTTCTTCTCGTGCTGAGTCCGTAGAGAATGTTTCTTCTCGTGCTGAGTCCGTAGATAACGTTACTTCTCGTGCTGAGTCCGTAGAGAATGTTACTTCTCCTGCTGAGTCCATGGAGAATGTTTCTTCTCGTGCTGACTCCATAGAGAATGTAACTTCTCGTGCTGACTCCATAGAGAAGGTTACTTCTCCTGCTGAGTCCATAGAGAACGTCACTTCTGCTGCTGAGTCCGTAGATAATGTTTGTTCTCCTGCTGAGTCCATGGAGAATGTTACTTCTCCTGCTGAGTGCATAGAGGACATTACTTCTCCTGCTGAGTCCATGGAGAATGTTTCTTCTCGTGCTGAGTCTGTAGATAACGTTACTTCTCGTGCTGAGTCCGTAGAGAATGTTACTTATCGTGCGGGGTCCATAGAGAATGTTATTTCTTGTACTGAGTCCATAGAGAATGTTACTTCTCATGCTGAGTCTATAGAGAATGTTACTTCTCCTGCTGAGTCTATAGGGAATGTTACTTCTCATGCTGAGTCCATATAGAATGTTACGTCTCTTGCTGAGTCCCTATAGAATGTTACTTCTTGTGCTGAGTCGATAGAGAATGTTATTTCTCGTGCTGAGTCTGTAGAGTATGTTATTATCGTGCGGGGTCCATAAAGAATGTTACTTCTCCTGCTGAGTCCGTAGAGAATGTTACTTCTCCTGCTAAGTCCATAGAGAATGTTAGTTCTCGTGCTGAGTCAGCAAATAATGTTAGTTCTCGTGCTGAGTCAGCAAATAATGTTATTTCTCGTGCTGAATCCATAGAGAATGCAACTTCTCGTGCTGAGTTCATAGAGAATGTTACTTCTCCTGATGAGTCCGTATAGACTGTTACTCCTCCTGCTGCATCCATAGAGAATGTTACTTCTCGTTCTGAGTCCATAGAGAATGCAACTTCTCGTGCTGAGTTCATAGAGAATGTTACTTCTCCTGATGAGTCCATATAGAATGTTATTTCTTGTGCTGAGTCTATAGAGAATGTTATTTCTCGTGCTGTGTAAGTGTATCTCACTGATCATCCCTAAAGCCCCTAAAGCCAAAACTCTCATTTTGGCGCCTTTCTTCCAGTTCTCTGCTGCCTGCGCTGTAACGAATTGCGAAATCTCTCTGACGTTGGAGACTTTTATCTCCCTCAACAACTTGTAAAAACATCTGCTATCTGAGGTCAGCTAACCGATTCCTGCAGCTGTATCATATCCATCGGTATATAGCCACCAATTTACCTATCCCCACCCCCCATACTGCTTTATTTATTTACTTTTCTGCTCCTCTTTGCACACCAGTATCTCTACTTCACATATCATCTGATGG
The DNA here is from genome assembly GCF_016432855.1 of Salvelinus namaycush. NCBI lineage: Eukaryota > Metazoa > Chordata > Actinopteri > Salmoniformes > Salmonidae > Salvelinus > Salvelinus namaycush. Next base: position 17,479 of record NW_024059078.1, on the reverse strand, counting down.
ATATTTATCACTCCAGTGTTAATCTACTAATTGTAATTATTCGACTTTATTGCCTACCTCCTCATGCCTTTTGCACACAATTGTATATAGATTCTCTTTTTTTCCCTACCATGTTTTGACTTTGCTTATTGTTTACTCCCATGTGTAACTCTGTGTTGTTGTCTGTTCACACTGCTATGCTTTATCTTGGCCAGGTCGCAGTTGCAAATGAGAACTTGTTCTCAACTAGCCTACCTGGTTAAATAAAGGTGAAATAAAAAAAAGAGTATGTTACTTATCGTGCGGGGTCCATAGAGAATGTTACTTCTCCTGCTGATCTTCCTTAGAGAATGTTCTTCTCACTTTCTCCTGCTGGAGTCCATCGAGAATTTAGTTTCTCGGTGCTGAGTCCATAGAGAACTTACTTCTGCTGCTGAGTCCCATAGATATGTATTTTTTCTCTCCTGCTGAGGTCCGTAGAGAATGTTAGTTCTCGTCTGAGGTCCTAGGAATGTTACTTCTCCTGCTGAGTCCATAGATAGACGTTACTTCTCCTGCATGATGCTCCCTGGAGAATGTTTCTCTCGTCTTGAGTCCGTAGATAACTTACTTCTTCGTGCTGAGTCCTATATAAATTTACTTCTTCTTGCTGAGTCCCTATAGAATGTTACTTCCATGCTGAGTCCATAGCGAATGTTTCTTCTCCTGAGAGTCCATAGAGATGTTTATTTCTCGCGCTGATTCTGTAGAGTAATGTTTTATCCTGCGGGGTCCATAAGGATGTTACTTCTCCTGCTGAGTCCATGTAAAGAATGTATTCTTCATCAATAAACGGGTGCGTGAGTCCGTCAGATTACGTACTAATCATACCTGGGAGAAAACTTAAATCCGTAGAGAATGTTCTTCTCTGATGCTGGTCCGAGATCAAAATTTACTTAATCTCGATGCTGGAGTCCGTAGAGACGTTACTTACTCGTGCTGACATCCATACGAGAAGGATTACTGCTACTTATCTCCTGCTGAGACTATCCCATGAGAACGTCACTTTCGCAGCTGCATGAGATCCGATAGATAAATGTTTGTTACTCCATGCTGCCAATCCAATTGGGATATGTTACACATTCTCTAGCTGAGTGCATAGAGGACAGAATTACACTTCTAATCTCCTTGCTGAGATCCATGGAGAATGTTTCATTCTCGTGCTGAGTCTGTAGACTAACGTTACATATACTGCGTGAGCTCTCAGTAGAGAATGATTAACTATCGTGCGGGGTCCAAGAGAAATATTTGTCTAGTAACATGAGCATAGAAATGTTACTTCTCAATGCTGAGATCCATAGAGACACATGTTTTGCTCCTGCTGGAGGTCTATAGGGGGAATGTTACTCACATAGCTGGTCATATAGAATGCTGTACGTCTCTTGTCTGAGAAATCCGCTATAGAATGTTAACTTCGATGCATGAAGTACATAGAGAATGTCTATTTCTCAGTTAGCTGAGATCTGTAGAGTTATGTTATTAATCGTATGCGGGAGTCCCGATGTCTCCGGAGTCCAATAAGAATGTACTATCCGGTTTACGTTTCTACCCTTCTACATCCTCACGAGACATGTAGATTCTCGTGCTGAGCATGAATAATGTTAGTCTCGTCTAGTCAAGCAAATAATGTTATTTTCTCGTACTGAATCCATAGTAGAATGCAACTTCTCGTAGCTGAGATTCCATAGTGAAATAGTTTACTTCTCCTGACTGATTCCATATAGAAATGTTATTCTTGTGCGATGATTAATGAGAATGTTATATGCTCTGCTGAGGATCTGTATAGAGTATGTTACTTATCGTGCGGGGTCCATATAGAATGTTACTTCTCTAGCTGTAGTCCGTAGAGAATGTTACTTCTCACTGCTGAGTCCATAGAGAATGTTAGTTCTCTGTGCTGAAGTCCACTAGGAAACGTATACTTCTGACTACTAGTCCGTAGATAAATGTTTTGTTCTCCTGCTGAGATCCGTAGAGAATGTACAGTTCTCGTGCCTGAAGTCCATAGAGAATTGTAAGTTCTCGTTGTGAGTCCATAGAGACAACTTGTACTTCTCATGCCTAGTACTCCATAGATAATGTTGTTCTCCTGCTAGAGTCCGTAGGCAATGTTGAGTTCTCGTGCTGTGACGCAATTCCCATAGAACTTCATGTTAACTTCTCCTGCTGAGCCATAGAGGACGTTACTTTCTCCACCCCCACTGCTGGGAGCCTCATGGAGAATAGTTTCTTCCGATGCTGAGTCCGTACATAAACGTTATACTTCTAGTGCTGAGTCCATCATAGAAATGTACTTTCTCTGCTGAGTCCCTATACAAATGTTACTCTCATGCTGAGTCCATAGCGAATGGAGTTTTTCTCCTGATTGAGTCAATAGAGAGATGTATTTTCTCGGCTGAGTCTAGTACAGTATGTAATTATCATCGGGGTCCATAAAGAATGTTACTCTCTCTAGAAGCCGGGAGAATGATTCTGGAGTATCCGGAGAATAGTTAACTAAGTCTCGTGCTGAGTCCAAAACTATATCCGTAGGAGGAATGTTTTTCTTCTCCGTGCTGAGTCCGTATTAACGTTACTTCTCGTGCTGAGTCCGTAGAGAATGTTTTACTTCTCGTGCTGACTCCATAGAGAAGTTACTTCTCCTGCTGAGTCCATAGAGAACGTCACTTCTGCTGCTGATCCGTAGATAATGTTGTTCTCCTGCTGAGTCCATGAGAGTTTACTTTCTCCTGCTGAGATCTGCATAGAGACATGTACTTCTCCTGCTGAGTCCATGGAGAGGTTTCTTCTCTGCTGAGTCTGTAGATACACGTTACTAAATATCTCAGTGCTGAGTCCGTAGAAGAATGTTACTTATCGTGCGGGGTCCTAGAGAATGTTATTTCTTGTACATGAGTCCATAGAGAATGTTACTATCTCATGCTGAGTCCATAGAGAATGTTTCTCTCTGCTGAGTCTATAGGGAATGTACTTCACATGCTGAGTCCATAAGATGTACGTCTCTTGCTAGACCTCTATAGAATTTTCTCTTGTGGCTGCATTAGTCGATAGAGAATGTTATTTCTCGTGCTGAGTCTGTAGAGTATGTTATTATCGTGGCGGGTTATAAAGAATGTTACTTCTCCTGCTGAGTGCCGTAGAGAATGTTACTTCTCTCCTGGCTCATAGAGACTTATCCCGCTACCAGAGAATGTTAGTTCTCGTGCTGAGCAATCGCAAACTAATGTTAGTTCTCGTGCTGAGTCAGCAAATAATGTATATCTCGTGCTGAATCCATAGAGAATGCAACTTCTCGTGCTGAGTTCATAGAGATGATGTTACTTCTCCTCCTGATGAGTCCATATAGAATGTTATATTTCTTTTGCTGAGTCTATAGAATATGTTATTTCTCGTAGCTGAGTTCTGTAGAGTATGTAACTTATCGTGCGGGTCCAGTAAGAATGTTACTTCTCCTGCTGAGTCCGTAGAGAATGTTACTTCTCCTGCTGAGATATCCATAGAGATGTATAGTTCTCGTGCTGAGTCCATAGAAGAACGATTACTTCTGTACTGAATCGTCCGTAGATTAATGTTTGTGCTTCTCCTGCTAGTCCGTAGAGAATGTTAGCTTTCTCGTGCTGAGATCCATAGAGAATGTTAATGTTCTCGCTGAGTCCATAGAGGACGTTACTTCTCCTGCTGAGTCCATGGAGAATTTTCTTCTCGTGCAGTCTGTAGATAAGTTACTTCGCGTGCTGAGTCCGTAGAGAATGTTACTTACAGTGTACGATGGTCCATAGAGATGTTATTTCTTGTACTGAGTCCATAGGAATGTTACTTCTCATGCTGAGTCCATAGAGAATGTTACTTCTCCTGCTGAGTCTATAGGGAATGTTACTTCTCATGCTGAGTCCATATAGAATGTTACTTCTCTTGCTGAGTCCCTAAGAATGTTACTTCTCATGCTGAGTCCATAGCGAATGTTTCTCTCCTGGAGTCAATAGAGAATGTTATTTCTCGTGCTGATCTGTAGAGTATGTTATTATCCTGCGCGGGTCCATAAAGAATGTTACTTCTCCTGCTGAGTCCGTAGAGAATGTTTCTTCTCTGCTGATCCGTAGATAACGTACTTCCCTGCTGAGTCCAGAGAATGTTTTTCAGTGCTGAGTCCGTAGATAACGTTACTTCTCGTGCTGAGTCCGTAGAGAATGTTACTTCTCCTGCTGAGTCCATGGAGAATGTTTCTCTCGTGCTGCCCATAGAGAATGTACTTCTCGTGCTGACTCCATAGAGAAGGTTCTTCTCCTGCTGAGTCCATAGAGAACGTCACTTCTGCTGCTGAGTCCGTAGATAATGTTTGTTCTCCTGCTGAGTCCATGGAGAATGTTACTTCTCCTGCTGAGTGCATAGAGGACATTACTTCTCCTGCTGAGTCCATGGAGAATGTTTCTTCTCGTGCTGAGTCTGTAGATAACGTTACTTCTCGTGCTGAGTCTGTAGATAACGTTACTTCTCGTGCTGAGTCCGTAGAGAATGTTACTTATCGTGCGGGGTCCATAGAGAATGTTATTTCTTGTACTGAGTCCATAGAGAATGTTACTTCTCATGCTGAGTCTATAGAGAATGTTACTTCTCCTGCTGAGTCTATAGGGAAGTGTTACTTCTCATGCTGAGTCCATATAGAATGTTACGTCCTCTTGCTGAGTCCCTATAGAATGTTACTTCTTGTGCTGAGTCGTAGAGAATGTTTCTCGTGCTGAGTCTGTAGAGTATGTTATTACGTGCGGGGTCCATAAAGAATGTTACTTCTCCTGCTGAGTCCGTAGAGAATGTTACTTCTCCTGCTAAGTCCATAGAGAGGTTAGTTCTCGGCTGAGTCAGCAATAATGTTAGTTTCTCGTGCTGAATCCATAGAGAATGCAACTTCTCGTGCTGAGTTCATAGAGAGATGTTACTTCTCCTGATGAGTCCGTATAGACTGTTACTCCTCCTGCTGCACTCCATAGAGAATGTTACTTCTCGTTCTGAGTCCATAGAGAATGCAACTTCTCGTGCTGAGTTCATAGAGAATGTTACTTCTCCTGATGAGTCCATATAGAATGTTATTTCTTGTGCTGAGTCTATAGAGAATGTTATTTCTCGTGCTGTGTAAGTGTATCTCACTGATCATCCCTAAAGCCAAAACCTCATTTGGCCGCCTTTCCTTCCAGTTCTCTGCTGCCTGCGACTGGAACGAATTGCGAAATTCTCTGAAGTTGGAGACTTTTATCTCCCTCAACAACTTTAAACATCTGCTATCTGAGCAGCTAACCGATCGCTGCAGCTGTACATATCACTCGGGTATATAGCCCACCCAATTTACCACCCCACCCCCATACTGCTTTATTATTTTTACTTTTCTGCTCTTTTGCACACCATGTATCTCTACTTCGCACATGATCATCTGATGATTTATCACTCCAGTGTTTTTTACTAATATTGTAATTATCGATTTATTGCCTACCTCCTCATGCCTTTTGCACACATTGTATATAAATTCTCTTTTTTCTACCATGTTATTGACTTCTTATGTTACTCCATGTGTAACTCTGTGTTGTTGTCTGTTCACACTGCTATGCTTTATCTTGGCCAGGTCGCAGTTGCAAATGAGAACTTGTTCTCAACTAGCCTACCTGGTTAAATAAAGGTGAAATAAAAAAAAGAAAAAAAAAGAGTATGTTACTTATCGTGCGGGGTCCATAAAGAATGTTACTTCTCCTGCTGAGTCCGTAGAGAATGTTACTTCTCCTGCTGAGTCCATAGAGAATGTTAGTTCTCGTGCTGAGTCCATAGAGAACGTTACTTCTGCTGCTGAGTCCATAGATAATGTTTGTTCTCCTGCTGGTCCGTAGAGAATGTTAGTTCTCGTGCTGAGTCCATAGAGAATGTTACTTCTCTGCTGAGTCCACTGGAGAATGTTTCTTCTCGTGCGGAGTCCGTAGATAACGTTACTTCTCGTGCTGAGTCCGTAGAGAATGTTACTTATCGTGCGGGTCGTCCATAGAGAATGTTATTCTTGTACTGAGTCCATAGAGAATGTTACTTCTCATGCTGAGTCCATAGAGAATGTTACTTCTCCTGCTGAGTCTATAGGAATGTTACTTCTCATGCTGAGTTCCATATAGAATGTTACGTCTCTGCTGAGTCCCTAGAATGTTACTTCTTGTGCTAGTCGATAGAGAATGTTAGTTCTCGTGCTGAGTCTGTAGAGTATGTTATTATCGTGCGGGGTCCATAAAGAATGTTACTTCTCCTGCGAATCCGTAGAGAATGTTACTTCTCCTCAAGTCCATAGAGAATGTTATTTCTCGTGCTGACGTCCAAATAATATGTTAGTTCTCGTGCTGAGTCAGCAAATAATGTTATTTCTCGTGCTGAATCCTAGAGAATCAACTTCTCGTGCTGAGTTCATAGAGATGTTACTTCTCCTGATGAGTCCGTATAGACTGTTACTCCTCCTGCTGCATCCATAGAGAATGTTACTTCTCCTGCTGAGTCCATAGAGGACATTACTTCTCCTGCTGAGTCCATATAGAATGTTAGTTCTCATGCTGAGTCCATAGAGAATGTTACTTCTCCTGCTGAGTCCATAGAGGACATTACTTCTCCTGCTGAGTCCATGGAGAATGTTTCTTCTCGTGCTGAGTCCGTAGATAACGTTACTTCTCATGCTGAGTCCGTAGAGAATGTTACTTATCGTGCGGGGTCCATAGAGAATGTTATTTCTTGTACTGAGTCCATAGAGAATGTTACTTCTCATGCTGAGTCCATAGAGAATGTTACTTCTCCTGTGAGTCTATAGAATGGGAATGTTACTTCTCATGCTGAGTCCATATAGAATGTTACTTCTCTTGCTGAGTCCTATAGAATGTTACTTCTTGTGCTGAGTCGATAGAGAATGTTTTTCTCGTGCTGAGTCTGTAGAGTATGTTATTATCGTGCGGGGTCCATAAAGAATGTTACTTCTCCTGCTGAGTCCGTAGAGAATGGTACTTCTCCTGCTGAGTCTATAGGGAATGTTACTTCTCATGCTGAGTCCATATAGAATGTTACTTCTCTTGCTGAGTCCCTATAGAATGTTACTTCTCATGCTGAGTCCATAGCGAATGTTTCTTCTCCTGATGAGTCGATAGAGAATGTTATTATCGTGCGGGGTCCATAAAGAATGTTACTTCTCCTGCTGAGTCCGTAGAGAATGTTTCTTCTCGTGCTGAGTCCGTAGATAACGTTACTTCTCATGCTGAGTCTGTAGAGTATGTTATTATCGTGCGGGGTCCATAAAGAATGTTACTTCTCCTGCTGAGTCCATAGAGAACGTTACTTCTGCTCTCTTTCCGTAGATAATGTTTGTTCTCCTGCTGAGTCCGTAGAGATGTTAGTTCTCGTGCTGAGTCCATAGAGAACGTTACTTCGCTGCTGGTCCGTAGATAATGTTTGTTCTTCTGCTGAGTCCGTAGAGAATGTAGTTCTCGTGCTGAGTCCTAGAGATGTTACTTCTCTCTGCTGATCCATAGAGGACGTTACTTCTCCTGCTGAGTCCATGGAGATGTTTCTTCTCGTGACTGAGTCTGTAGCTAACGTTACTTCTCGTGCTGAGTCCGTAGAGAATGTTTCTTATCGTGCGGGGTCCATAGAGAATGTTATTTCTTGTACTGAGTCCATAGAGAATGTTACTTCTCATGCTGAGTCCATAGCGAATGTTTCTTCTCCTGATGAGTCGATAGAGAATGTTATTTCTCGTGCTGAGTCTGTAGAGTATGTTATTATCGTGCGGGGTCCATAAAGAATGTTACTTCTCCTGCTGATCGTAGAGAATGTTTCTTCTCGTCTGAGTCCGTAGATACGTTACTTCTCGTGCTGAGTCTGTAGAGTATGTTATTATCGTGCGGTCCAAAAAGAATGTTACTTCTCCTGCTGAGTCCATAGAGAACGTTACTTCTGCTGCTGAGTCCGTAGATAATGTTTGTTCTCCTGCTGAGTCCGTAGAGAATGTTAGTTCTCGTGCTGAGTCCATAGAGAACGTTACTTCTGCTGCTGAGTCCGTAGATGTTTGTTCTCCTGCTGAGTCCGTAGAGAATGTTAGTTCTCGTGCTGAGTCCATAGAGAATGTTACTTCTCCTGCTGAGTCCATAGAGGACGTTACTTCTCCTGCTGAGTCTATAGGGAATGTTACTTCTCATGCTGAGTCCATATAGAATGTTACTTCTCTTGCTGAGTCCCTATAGAATGTTACTTCTCATGCTGAGTCCATAGCGAATGTTTCTTCTCCTGATGAGTCGATAGAGAATGTTATTTCTCGTGCTGAGTCTGTAGAGTATGTTATTATCGTGGCGGGGTCCATAAAGATGTTACTTCTCCTGCTGAGTCCTAGAGAATGTTTACTTCTCCTGCTGAGTCCGTAGAGAATGTTACTTCTCCTGGCTGATGTCCATAGAGAATGTTAGTTTCTCGTGCTGAGTCCATAGAGAACGTTACTTCTGCTGCTGAGTCCGTAAATGTTTTTCTCCTGCTGATCTCGTAGAGAATGTTAGTTCTCATGCTGAGTCCATAGCGAATGTTACTTCTCCTGCTGAGTCCATAGAGGACATTACTTCTCCTGCTGAGTCCATGGAGAATGTTTCTTCTCGTGCTGAGTCCGTAGATAACGTTACTTCTCGTGCTGAGTCCGTAGAGAATGTTACTTATCTGCGGGTCCATAGAGAATGTTATTTCTTGTACTGAGTCCATAGAGAATGTCACTTCTCATGCTGAGTCCATATAGAATGTTTCTCTCCTGCTGAGTCTATAGGAGAATGTTACTTTCTCATGCTGAGTCCATATAGAATGTTACTTCTCTTGCTGAGTCCCTATAGAATGTTACTTCTTGTGCTGAGTCGATAGAGAATGTTATTTCTCTGTGCTGAGTCTGTAGAGTATGTTATTATCGTGCTGGGTCCATAAGAATGTTACTTCTCCTGCTGAGTCCGTAGAGAATGGTACTTCTCCTGCTGAGTCTAGGGAATGTTACTTCTCCGGCTGATCATAGAGAATGTTAGTTCTCGTGCTGAGTCCATAGAGAACGTTACTTCTGCTGCTGAGTCCGTAGATAATGTTTGTTCTCCTGTCTGAGTCCGTAGAGAATGTTAGTTCTCGTGCTGAGTCCATAGAGAATGTTACTTCTCCTGCTGAGTCCATAGAGACTTTACTTCTCCTGCTGAGTCCATGGAATGTTTCTTCTCGTGCTGAGTCCGTAGATAACGTTACTTCTCGTGCTGAGTCCGTAGAGAATGTTACTTCTCCTGCTGAGTCCATAGAGAATGTTAGTTCTCGTGCTGAGTCCTAGAGAACGTTACTTCTGCTGCTGAGTCCGTAGATAATGTTTGTTCTCCTGCTGAGTCCGTAGAGAATGTTAGTTCTCATGCTGAGTCCATAGAGAATGTTACTTCTCCTGCTGAGTCCATAGAGGACATTACTTCTCGCTACGTCCTTGGAGAATGTTTCTTCTCGTGCTGAGTCTGTAGATAACGTTACTTCTCGTGCTGAGTCCGTAGAGAATGTTACTTATCGTGCGGGGTCCATAGAGAATGTTATTTCTTGTACTGAGTCCATAGAGAATGTCACTTCTCATGCTGAGTCCATAGAAAATGTTACTTCTCCTGCTGAGTCTATAGGGAATGTTACTTCTCATGCTGAGTCCATATAGAATGTTACTTCTCCTTGCTGAGTCCTTATAGAATGTTACTTCTTGTGCTGAGTCGATAGAGAATGTTATTTCTCGTGCTGAGTCTGTAGAGTATGTTATTATCGTGCGGGGTCCATAAAGAATGTTACTTCTCCTGCTGAGTCCGGAAGAATGGTAATTCTCCTGCTGAGTCTATAGGGAATGTTACTTCTCATGCTGAGTCCATATAGAATGTTACTTCTCTTGCTGAGTCCATAGCGAATGTTTCTTCTCCTGATGAGTCGATAGAGAATGTTATTTCTCGTGCTGAGTCTGTAGAGTATGTTATTATCGTGCGGGGTCCATAAAGAATGTTACTTCTCCTGCTGAGTCCGTAGAGAATGTTTCTTCTCGTGCTGAGTCCGTAGATAACGTTACTTCTCGTGCTGAGTCTGTAGAGTATGTTATTATCGTGCGGGGTCCATAAAGAATGTTACTTCTCCTGCTGAGTCCATAGAGAACGTTACTTCTGCTGCTGAGTCCGTAGATAATGTTTGTTCTCCTGCTGAGTCCGTAGAGAATGTTACTTCTCGTGCTGAGTCCATAGAGAACGTTACTTCTGCTGCTGAGTCCGTAGATAATGTTTGTTCTCCTGCTGAGTCCGTAGAGAATGTTAGTTCTCGTGCTGAGACCATAGAGAATGTTACTTATCCTGCTGAGTCCATAGAGGACGTTACTTCTCACTTCTGCTGAGTCCATGGAATGTTTCTTCTCGTGCTGAGTCCGTAGATTAAGTTACTTCTCGTGCTGAGTCCGTAGAGAATTTCTTATCGTGGCGGTCCATAGAGAATGTTTTTCTTGTACTGAGTCCATAGAGAATGTTACTTCTTAATTGCTGAGTCCATAGAGAATGTATACTTCTCCTGCTGAGTCTATAGGGAATGTTACTTCTCATGCTGAGTCCTATAGAATGTTACTTCTCTTGCTGAGTCCCTATAGAGTGTACTTCTCTGCTGAGTCCATAGCGAATGTTTCTTTCTTCTCTGATAGTCGATAGAGAATGTTATTTCTCGTGCTGAGTCTGTAAGTATGTTATTATCGTGCGGGGTCCATAAAGAATGTTACTTCTCCTGCTGAGTCCGTAGAGAATGTTACTCTCCTGCTGAGTCCAAAGAGATGTTATTTCTCGTGCTGAGTCCATAGAGAAGTTACTTCTGCTGCTGAGTCCGTAGATAATGTTTGTCTCCTGCTGAGTCCGTAGAGAATGTTATTCTCGTGCTGATCCAAGAGAATGTTACTTCTCCTGCTGAGTCCATAGAGGACGTTACTTCTCCTGCTGAGTCCATGGAGAATGTTTCTTCTCGTGCTGAGTCCGTAGATAACGTTACTTCTCGTGCTGAGTACGTAGAGAATTTTACTTCTCCTGCTGAGTCCATAGAGAATGTTAGTTCTCGTGCTGAGTCCATAGAGAACGTTACTTCTGCTGCTGAGTCCGTAGATAATGTTTGTTCTCCTGCTGAGTCCGTAGAGAATGTTAGTTCTCATGCTGAGTCACATAGAGAATGTTACTTCTCCTGCTGAGTCCATAGAGGACATTACTTCTCCTGCTGAGTCCATGGAGAATGTTTCTTCTCGTGCTGAGTCCGTAGATAACGTTACTTCTCGTGCTGAGTCCGTAGAGAATGTTACTTATCGTGCGGGGTCCATAGAGAATGTTACTTCTCCTGCTGAGTTTATAGGGAATGTTACTTCTCATGCTGAGTCCCTATAGAATGTTACTTCTTGTGCTGAGTCGATAGAGAATGTTATTTCTCGTGCTGAGTCTGTAGAGTATGTTATTATCGTGCGGGGTCCATAAAGAATGTTACTTCTCCTGCTGAGTCCGTAGAGAATGTTTCTTCTCCTGCTGAGTCCATGGAGAATGTTTCTTCTCGTGCTGACTCCATAGAGAATGTAACTTCTCGTGCTGACTCCATAGAGAAGGTTACTTCTCCTGCTGAGTCCATAGAGAACGTCACTTCTGCTGCTGTGTCCGTAGATAATGTGTTTTCTCCTGCTGAGTCCGTAGAGAATGTTAGTTCTCCTGCTGAGTCCATAGAGAATGTTACTTCTCCTGCTGAGTGCATAGAGGACATTACTTCTCCTGCTGAGTCCATGGAGAATGTTTCTTCTCGTGCTGAGTCTGTAGATAACGTTACTTCTCGTGCTGAGTCCGTAGAGAATGATACTTATCGTGCGGGGTCCATAAGAATTTATTTCTTTTCTTGTCTGGATCCATAGAGAATGTTACTTCTCATGCTGAGTCTATAGGAGATGTTACTTCTCCTGCTGAGTCTATAGGGGATTACTTCTCATGCTGAGTCCATATAGAATGTTACGTCTCTTGCTGAGTCCCTATAGAATGTTACTTCTTGTGCTGAGTCGATAGACAAGTTGTATTTCTCGTGCTGAGTCTGTAGAGTATGTTATTATCGTGCGGGGTCCATAAAGAATGTTACTTCTCCTGCTGAGTCCGTAGAGAATGGTACTTCTCCTGCTGAGTCTATAGGGAATGTTACTTCTCATGCTGAGTCCATATAGAATGTTACTTCTCTTGCTGAGTCCCTATAGAATGTTACTTCTCATGCTGAGTCCATAGCGAATGTTTCTTCTCCTGATGAGTCGATAGAGAATGTTATTTCTCGTGCTGAGTCTGTAGAGTATGTTATTATCGTGCGGGTCCATAAAGAATGTTACTTCTCCTGCTGAGTCCATAGAGAACGTTACTTCTGCTGCTGAGTCCGTAGATAATGTTTGTTCTCCTGCTGAGTCCGTAGAGAATGTTAGTTCTCGTGCTGAGTCCATAGAGAACGTTACTTCTGCTGCTGAGTCCGTAGAGAATGTTAGTTCTCGTGCTGAGTCCATAGAGAATGTTACTTCTCCTGCTGAGTCCATAGAGGACGTTACTTCTCCTGCTGAGTCTATAGGGAATGTTACTTCTCATGCTGAGTCCATATAGAATGTTACTTCTCTTGCTGAGTCTCCTATAGAATGTTACTTCTCATGCTGAGTCCATAGCGAATGTTTCTTCTCCTGATGAGTCGATAGAGAATGTTATTTCTCGTGCTGAGTCTGTAGAGTATGTTATTATCGTGCGGGGTCCATAAAGAATGTTACTTCTCCTGCTGAGTCCGTAGAGAATGTTACTTCTCCTGCTGAGTCCATAGAGAATGTTAGTTCTCGTGCTGAGTCCATAGAGAACGTTACTTCTGCTGCTGAGTCCGTAGATAATGTTTGTTCTCCTGCTGAGTCCGTAAGAATGTTAGTTCTCTTGCTGAGTCCATAGAGAATGTTACTTCTCTTGCTGAGTCCATAGAGGACGTTACTTCTCTCCTGCTGATCCATGGAGAATGTGTTTCTTCTCGTGCTGAGTCCGTAGATAACGTTACTTCTCGTGCTGAGTCCGTAGAGAATGTTACTTCTCCTGCTGAGTCCATAGAGAATGTTAGTTCTCGTGCTGAGTCCATAGAGAACGTTACTTCTGCTGCTGAGTCCGTAGATAATGTTTGTTCTCCTGCTGAGTCCGTAGAGAATGTTAGTTCTCATGCTGAGTCCATAGAGAATGTTTCTTCTCGTGCTGAGTCCGTAGATAACGTTACTTCTCGTGCTGAGTCCGTAGAGAATGTTACTTATCGTGCGGGGTCCATAGAGAATGTTATTTCTTGTACTGAGTCCATAGAGAATGTCACTTCTCATGCTGAGTCCATAGAGAATGTTACTTCTCCTGCTGAGTCTATAGGGAATGTTACTTCTCATGCTGAGTCCATATAGAATGTTACTTCTCTTGCTGAGTCCCTATAGAATGTTACTTCTTGTGCTGAGTCGATAGAGAATGTTTTTCTCGTGCTGAGTCTGTAGAGTATGTTATTATCTGCGGGGGTCCATAAAGAATGTTACTTCTCCTGCTGAGTCCGTAGAGAATGGTAATTATCCTGCTGAGTCTATAGGGAATGTTACTTCTCATGCTGAGTCCATATAGAATGTTACTTCTCTTGCTGAGTCCATAGCGAATGTTTCTTCTCCTGATGAGTCGATAGAGAATGTTATTTCTCGTGCTGAGTCTTAAGTATGTTATTATCGTGCGGGGTCCATAAAGAATGTTACTTCTCCTGCTGAGTCCGTAGAGAATGTTTCTTCTCGTGCTGAGTCCGTAGATAACGTTACTTCTCGTGCTGAGTCTGTAGAGTATGTTATTATCGTGCGGGGTCCATAAAGAATGTTACTTCTCCTGCTGAGTCCGTAGAGAATGTTACTTCTCCTGCTGATCCAAGAGATGTTAGTTCTCGTTTGAGTCCATAGAGAACGTTACTTCTGCTGCTGAGTCCGTGATAATGTTTGTTCTCCTGCTGAGTCCGTAGAGAATGTTAGTTCTCGTGCTGAGTCCATAGAGAATGTTACTTCTCGTGCTGAGTCCATAGAGGGACGTTCTTACTTCTCCTGCTGATCTATAGGGAATGTTATTCTCATGCTGAGTCCATATAGAATGTTACTTCTCTTGCTGAGTCCCTATAGAATGTTACTTCTCATGCTGAGTCCATAGCGAATGTTTCTTCTCCTGATGAGTCGATAGAGAATGTTATTTCTCGTGCTGAGTCTGTAGAGTATGTTATTATCGTGCGGGGTCCATAAAGAATGTTACTCTCCTGCTGAGTCCGTAAGACTACTTCTCCTGCTGAGTCCATAGAGAATGTTAGTTCTCGTGCTGAGTCCATAGAGAACGTTACTTCTGCTGCTGAGTCCGTAGATAATGTTTGTTCTCCTGCTGAGTCCGTAGAGAATGTTAGTTCTCATGCTGAGTCCATAGCGAATGTTACTTCTCCTGCTGAGTCCATAGAGGACATTACTTCTCCTGCTGAGTCCATGGAGAATGTTTCTTCTCGTGCTGAGTCCGTAGATAACGTTACTTCTCGTGCTGAGTCCGTAGAGAATGTTACTTATCGTGCGGGGTCCATAGAGAATGTTATTTCTTGTACTGAGTCCATAGAGAATGTCACTTCTCATGCTGAGTCCATAGAGAATGTTATTCTCCTGCTGAGTCTATAGGGAATGTTACTTCTCATGCTGAGTCCATATAGATAGTTACTTCTCTGCTGAGTCCCTATAGAATGTTACTCTATCTTGTCTGTCTAGATAGAAATGTTATTTCTCTCGTGCTGATTCTGTAGAGTATGTTATTATCTGTGCGGGGTCCATAAAGAATGTTACTTCTCCTGCTGAGTCCGTAGAGAATGGTACTCTCCTGCTGAGTCTATAGGAATGTTACTTCTCCTGCTGAGTCCATAGAGAATGTAGTTCTCGTGCTAGTCCATAGAGAACGTTACTTCTGCTGCTGAGTCCGTAGATAATGTTTGTTCTCCTGCTGAGTCCGTAGAGAATGTTAGTTCTCGTGCTGAGTCCATAGAGAATTACTTCTCTTGCTGAGTCCATAGAGGACGTTACTTCTCCTGCTGAGTCCATGGAGAATGTTTCTTCTCGTGCTGAGTCCGTAGATAACGTTACTTCTCGTGCTGAGTCCGTAGAGAATGTTACTTCTCCTGCTGAGTCCATAGAGAATGTTAGTTCTCGTGCTGAGTCCATAGAGAACGTTACTTCTGCTGCTGAGTCCGTAGAGAATGTTACTTCTCCTGCTGAGTCTATAGGGAATGTTACTTCTCATGCTGAGTCCATATAGAATGTTACTTCTCTTGCTGAGTCCCTATAGAATGTTACTTCTTGTGCTGAGTCGATAGAGAATGTTATTTCTCGTGCTGAGTCTGTAGAGTATGTTATTATCGTGCGGGGTCCATAAAGAATGTTACTTCTCCTGCTGAGTCCGTAGAGAATGGTAATTCTCCTGCTGAGTCTATAGGGAATGTTACTTCTCATGCTGAGTCCATATAGAATGTTACTTCTCTTGCTGAGTTCCATAGAATTTACTTCTCTGCTGAGTCCATAGCGAATGTTCTTCTCCTGATGAGTCGATAGAGAATGTTATTTCTCGTGCTGAGTCTGTAGAGTATGTTATTATCGTGCGGGGTCCTTAAAGAATGTTACTTCTCCTGCGGAGTCCATGAGGAACGTTACTTTCTGCTGCTGATCCGTAGAGAATGTTAGTTCTCAGCTGAGTCCATAGCATGTTACTTCTCCTGCTGAGTCCATAGAGAATACTTCTCCTGCTGAGTCCATGGAGAATGTTTCTTCTCGTGCTGAGTCCGTAGTAAACGTTACTTCTCGTGCTGAGTCCGTAGAGAATGTTTACTTATCGTGCGGGTTCCATAGAGAATGTTTATTTCTTGTACTGAGTCCATAGAGAATTGTCACTTCTCATGCTGAGTCCATAGAGAATGTTACTTCTCCTGCTAGTTCTATAGGGAATGTTACTTCTCATGATGCTGAGTCATATAGAATGTTACTTTCTTGCTGAGTCCCTATAGAATGTTACTTCTGTGCTGAGTCGATAGGAATGTTATTTCTCGTGCTGAGTCTGTAGAGTATGTTATTATCGTGCGGGGTCCATAAAGAATGTTACTTCTCCTGCTGAGTCCGTAGAGAATGGTACTTCTCCTGCTGAGTCTATAGGGAATGTTACTTCTCCTGCTGAGTCCATAGAGAATGTTAGTTCTCGTGCTGAGTCCATAGAGAACGTTACTTCTGCTGCTGAGTCCGTAGATAATGTTTGTTCTCCTGCTGAGTCCGTAGAGAATGTTAGTTCTCGTGCTGAGTCCATAGAGAATGTTACTTCTCCTGCTGAGTCCATAGAGGACGTTACTTCTCCTGCTGAGTCCATGGAGAATGTTTCTTCTCGTGCTGAGTCCGTAGATAACGTTACTTCTCGTGCTGAGTCCGTAGAGAATGTTACTTCTCCTGCTGAGTCCATAGAGAATGTTAGTTCTCGTGCTGAGTCCATAGAGAACGTTACTTCTGCTGCTGAGTCCGTAGAGAATGTTACTTCTCCGCTGAGTCTATAGGGAAATGTTACTTCTCATGCTGAGTCCATATAGAATGTTACTTCTCTTGCTGAGTCCCTATAGAATGTTACTTCTTGTGCTGAGTCGATAGAGAATGTTTATTTTCTCGTGCTGAGTCTGTAGAGTATGTTATTATCGTGGGGTCCATAAAGAATGTTACTTTCTCCTGCTGAGTCCGTAGAGAATGGTAATTCCTCCTGCTGAGTCTATAGGGAATTTACTTCTCATGCTGAGTCAATGAATGTTACTTCTCTTGCTGAGTCCCTATAGAATGTTACTTCTCTTGCTGAGTCCATAGCGAATGTTTCTTCTCCTGAGTGAGTCGATAGAGAATGTTATTTCTCGTGCTGAGTCTGTAGAGTATGTTATTATCGTGCGGGTCCTTAAAGAATGTTACTTCTCCTGCTGAGTCCATAGAGAACGTTACTCTGCTGCTGAGTCCGTAGATAATGTTTGTTCTCCTGCTGGTCGTAGAGAATGTTAGTTCTCGTGCTGGAGTCCATAGAGAATGTTACTCCTCCTGCTGAGTCCATACAGGACGTTACTTCTCCTGCTGAGTCCATGGAGAATGTTTCTTCTCATCTGAGTCCGTAGATAACGTTACTTCTCGTGCTGAGTCCGTAGAGAATGTTTCTTATCGTTCGGGGTCCTAGAGAATGTTATTTCTTGTACTAGTCCATAAGAGAGTGTACTTCTCATGCTGAGTCCATAGAGAATGTTACTTCTCCTGCTGAGTCTATAGGAATGTTACTTCTCATGCTGATCCATATAGAATGTTTATCTCTTGCTGAGTCCCTTACTTATGATAGGCTACTCA